>NW_024070192.1:41355404-41442307 GCF_014754425.2 Oryx dammah
CTCCAATGCATGAAAGTGAAAGTGAAGTCGCTCAGTCGTGTCCGACCGCATGGACTGCAGCCTACCAGGCTCCTCTATCCATGGGATTTTCCAGGCAAGAGTACTGCAGTGGGGTGCCATTGCATATAAGTTAAACAAGCAGGGTGACAATATACAGCCTTGACATACTCCTTTTCCTATTTGGAACCAGTCTGTTGTTCCATGTCCAGTTCTAACTGTTGCTTCCTGACCTGCATATAGGTTTCTCAAGAGGCAGGTCAGGTGGTCTGGTATTCCCATCTCTTTCAGAATTTTCCACAGTTTCTTGTGATCCACACTGTCAAAAGCTTTGGCATAGTCAATAAAGCAGAAATAGATGTTTTTCTGGAACTCTCTTGCTTTTTCCATGATCCAGCGGATGTTGGCAATTTGATCTCTGGTTCCTCTGCCTTTTCTAAAACCAGCTTGAACATCTGGAAGTTCATGGTTCACGTACTGCTGAAGCCTGGCTTGGGGTATTTTGAGCATTACTTTACTAGCATGTGAGATGAGTGCAATTGTGCGGTAGTTTGTGCATTCTTTGGCACTGCCTTTCTTTGGGATTGGAATGAAAACTGACTTCTTCCAGTCCTGTGGCCACTGCTGACTTTTCCAAAGTTGCTGGCATACTGAGTGCAGCACTTTCACAGCATCTTTCAGGATTTGAAATAGCTCAACGGGGATTCCAACACCTCCACTAGCTTTGTTCATAGTGATGCTTTCTAAGGCCCACTTGACTTCACATTCCAGGATGTCTGGCTCTAGGTGAGTGATCACACCGTTGTGATTATCTGGGTCGTGAAGATCCGTTTTGTACAGCTCTTCTGTGTATTCGTGCCACCTCTTCTTAGTATCTTCTGCTTCTGTTAGGTCCATACCATTTCTTTCCTTTATCGAGCCCATCTTTGCATGAAATGTTCCCTTGGTATCTCTAATTTTCTTGGAGAGATCTCTAGTCTTTCCCATTCTGTTGTTTTCCTCTATTTCTTTGCATTGATAGCTGAGGAAAGCTTTCATATCTCTCCTTGTTATTCTTTGGAACTCTACATTCAAATGGGTGTATCTTTCCTTTTCTCCTTTGCTTTTCGCTTCCCTTCTTTTCACAGCTATTTGTAAAGCCTCCTCTGACAGCCATTTTGCTTTTTTGCATTTCTTTTTATTGGGGATGGTCTTGAAATGAGGAACCTCTAAAACATTACATTAGTGAAAAAAGTCAGATACATACATTTTACGATTCAACATATATAAAATATTGAGAAGAGGTAAATCTACAGAGACAGAACACAGACTGATGGTTATCAGCAGCAGGGAAAAGGGGGAAGAGGAAGTAACTACTTAATGTGTAAAGAGTTTGCTTCTGGGCTAAGTACAATGCTCTGGAACTTAGAAGTGAAGTAAGTCACTCAGTCGTGTCCGACTCTTTGCGACCCCATGGACTGTAGCCTACCAGGCTCTTCCCTCCATGGGATTCTCCAGGCAAGAGTACTGGAGTGGGTTGCCATTTCCTTCTCCAGGGGATCTTCCCAACCCAGGGATCAAACCTGGGTCTCCCACATTCTAGGCAGACACTTTAACCTCTGAGCCACCAGGGAAGCCCCTGGAACTTAGAAAGAAGTGGTAATTATGCAGCACTATGGATGTACTAAATGCCACCGAATCACTCATTTTAAAAGTATTAATTTAATGTTATATGAATTTCACTTCAAATTTTTAAAAGTCCATTCTAACCACTGGGATAGAAATATTTACTAGCTACATTAGACTCTTTCGTATAGTCTTGTTTCCCTTTTTATAAAGAAAAGCACACTGAACATAATATTTTCCCATTGACTCAGGATCATCATTGTGAACAACAATGAATATATGAGTAAGTCACCCCTATTCTGTTTTAATTATCTCTGAGCCTCAGTTATCTTATCAGTGAAATGTCATGTTTTGGTTCGATCACAGGATATTTAACAGTTTTAGAGCCACAGACACCTTTGGAAGTCTAATTAAGCTATAGATTATCTACCCTAGAAAAATGTATGTATGCACATATATACATAGCAAATTACATACAAACTCAAGAAGTTCACAGAACTACTGTAACTCATGCAAGCAACTCTCATGGGTTCAGCATTAAGGTAGGGGATAAGGATACCTATAGCATATTAACAAGCAGAGACATTACTTTGCCAACAAAGGTCCGTCTAGTCAAGGCTATGGTTTTTCCAGTGGTCATGTATGGATGTGAGAGTTGGACTGTGAAGAAAGCTGAGCGCCAAAGAATTTGATGCTTTTGAAGTGTGGTGTTGGAGAAGACTCTTGAGAGTCCCATGGACTGCAAGGAGATCCAACCAGTTTATTCTAAAGGAGATCAGTCCTGGGTGTTCATTGGAAGGACTGATGCTAAAGCTGAAATTCCAACACTTTGGCCACCTCATGCAAAGAGTTGACTCATCGGAAAAGACTGATGCTGGGAGGGATTGGGGGCAGGAAGAGAAGGGGACAACAGAGGATGAGATGGCTGGATGGCATCACCGACTCGATGGACATGAGTTTGAGTAAACTCTGGGAGTTGGTGATGGACAGGGAGGCCTGACATGCTGCAATTCATGGGGTCACAAAGTCGGACACGACTGAGGACTGAACTGACTGAAGGATACCTAATTAGATTATCTCTATGATCCTTTCAGTTTTAAATTTCCCATTCTACTGCAGTCTAATACTGGAATAGCCTCAAGATTTCCACAGGTTCATGAAAATGTGATTTTTATACTTTGTGTAGTTTTATAGTTATCCTAGTTCACTGACAAGCTAGTTATTATGACTGCTAGTTGCTATCCAATACTTAAGAGAACTTAAACATTAAAAATTCAGTTAGATTCTACTCAACAATTAGTACTATGTATCCTTTGCTAGGCATCATAAGGGAGGAATAGAAAATAACCACTGTACCACTAAAGTTAAGACAATTAAGTAATTACAAAAAAAGAAAATACCTCATTAAGTACTAACCTGGGATAGTGAAAATGAGCCAAAAATAATTTAGATAAGAACAAGGACAGGAGGAATTCCCTGGCGGTCTAGTGGTTAGGACACTGCTCTCCCACTGCAGGGGGCATGGGTTAAATCTGGGGTCAAGGAACTAAAATCCCACATGCCGAATATCCCAGGGGGTCCAAGGGGACAAAGACAATAATAATTTGGACCAGCTGGGGACAATCTCATGAAAGAACACTGGAATGGACAGGAAGAACAGATGAGATCAAAAGGGTACTAACAGGACATCATGAACATAGGCAGAGCAGGTATTATAAAACCTGTATGCTGGGCAATAATGAGAAATAAGATCTCATAGGTATGGAGGGGCCAATCACAGATAAGCTTAAAATTAAACAAAATAATTATTTGCACCAACAACAAAATAAAGACAATCTACAGAACACAAAAAATATCTATGAATCATATATCTGACAAGCAGTTAATATTCAAATATACAGCTTTTAAAACTCAAGAGAAAAAGACCATACAATCCAAGTTTAAAATGGGCAGAGGATGTGAGTAGGTATTTTTCCAAAGAAAATATACAGAAGGCCAACAGGTACATAAAAAGCTGCTCAATATCACTAATCATCAGGGAATGAGATATCACCTCACATCTGTTAAAATGGCTATTATCAAAAAGAAGAGAAGTGTTGGCAAAGATGTGGAGAAAAGGGAACCCTTCCATACTGTTAGTAGGGATGTAAATTGAAGCAGCCACTATGAAAAACAGTAGAGGGTGTGTAAAAAAAAAAAAAAACAAAAAACTACCATATGATCCAACAATCCTACTTCTGAGTATTTATCTGAAGAAAATGAAAATTCTAAAAGATATATACATCTCCATGCTTACTGCAACATTATTTACAACAGCCAAGATAGAGAAACAACCTAAATGTCCATCACCGAATGAATGGACAGAGAAAATCTGAGATACACACATACACATAAACACACACACACACACAATGAAGTACTATTCAGCCAAAAAAGAGAAGAAAACCTTCCCATCTGGGACAACATGGACGGACCTTCAGTGAAATAAGTCAGAGAAAGAACACCATGGGATCTCACTTATATGTGGAATCTTGTGGGGGAGGGGTCAGGAACAACCTTGAGATACAGAGAATAGAGGCAGGGACTGGGGGTGAACTAAACAGGTGAAGTGGATCAAAAGGTATAAACTTCTAGTTATAAAACAAATGTCACAGGGATGTAATGTACAGCCAGGTGGCTGTAATTAATAATATTGTATTGCATACTTGAAAGTTGCTAAGAGTAAATCATAGACGTTTTCATCACACACACAAAAAAAAATCTATCACTATGTATGGTGTCAAATGTTAACCTGACTTATTATAGTGTTCATTTTACAATACATATAGCTATCAAATCATGTTGTACACCAGAAACTAGTATGTCAATTATACCTCAATTTTAAAAAGGACATATTTGCAAAAATAACCTACGGTAAAGAAATCAAAAGGCTTCTCTGATGGCTCAGTGGTAAACAATCCACCTGTCAATGCAGGAGATGCACGTTTGACTCCTGCGTCAGGAATATCCTCTGGAGAAGGAAATGGCAACCCACTCCAGTATTCTTGCCTGGGAAATCCCATGGACAGAGGAACCTGGCAGGCTATATTCCATGGGGTTGCAAAGAGTCAGACACAACTTAGCAACTCAACAACAACAAAGAAGTCAAAACAGATGTGGGAACAGAAAGGGACAAATGGGAAGCTTCTGGAATGTTAGAAACTTTTATAGCTTAGTCTGAATGGTTAATAAATTTGTAAAATTTAATTTGTGCACTTTACTGTCTGTATACTTTACCACAACTGAAAAAAAGAAAAAGACACATAAATAGTTGCCAAGTAATACAGCAGTTCTGTAGGTTTGTATAGGGAACAGAAGAGTGGTGTGCTAGGATATACATCTTACAGTAATATGGAAGAGGAACTGAAATGGGAGAGGAAAAGTCAGCCTTTTAAGTAACTCAGAACTAAGGTAATCATACTAGCAAACACTTATAGAACACAATCTGCCAGGTACTGTTCTAAGAACTTTGCATATAATAATGCTTCTAATCTTAATAACCGTATGTGACAAGCCTATTATTATTATCCCCATTTTACCGATGAGGAAGCCAAGGCCCAGGTTAAGTAACTGGCTGAAGATCTCTTAGCAATGAGCATATCCATGAAAAAAGAACTTTCTTTTCGTCAGTCACACTACATATAAATAGACAACAAAACAAAAAACTAAAAATGGCAATCTCAACCTACCAACAAGAATAGGGACTAAAACAGTGCTTTACCAGGAAGGGATGGAGCACGTTCAGCAGCAACATCCCTTTTCCCCCATCCTGTAACTTCAATGTCAACACCATCCTCTCCCCAGTTTCAGTCAGCATTCCCAGCTGACTATAAACCTCACTTAGCAAGGACACCTTCTCCCTAATCACCCTTACATGCCCTATTCCTAAAATAAGGCTTCATAAAATTAAAAAACTTTTCAAGAATGCTAAAGATCTTTGGACAAGAGAACATAAGGGTAAAACCATTTAAAAAAGAAACTCCATGACTTCATGATCTATTGGATGAATACAGGTGAGGAAAGAGACTAAAAGAAAAAAAAAAAAATCCCAGTTTCTAGTTACAAGACTTTAGAAAGGTTGTAAAAAGAAATAAAAATAAATGTCCATAAAAAGCATGCACACAAATTTTCAAAACAGCTTTACTTGCAATAGTCAAAAACTGGAAATGATGCAACTATCAACCAATAAGTGAATTAATGGTATATCACAACACAGGGATATTACTAAGGAATATAAAAAAGAACTGCTGATACACACAACAACATGGATAAATATCACAGACATTATGCCAAGAGAAAGAAGCCAAGCACAAAAACACATACTGTGTGATTCCATTTCTACATAACTCTAGAAAAGACAAATCTAATTCACAATAACAGAAATCACATCAGTGGCTGTTTAAGAATAAGAGTAGAATGAGACTGTTCAGAAATTTTTAGATGAAATAAAAATGTTCTATATTTCACTAGGTTGATGGTTACAGTCACTGATCTGTACGTTAAAAATGTGAATTTTACTGCCAAGTAAATTGTTGTTTGTTTAGTCACTAAGTTGTGCCCTTGGTAAAGTTAACTTTAAAAAAAAAATGTTTTGCAAGAACAGATGAAAAAGATGAGTTCTTTTTAGATATGTTGAACCTGATGTGCCTATAGATAACCAAGAAGTACAAAACTTCTTAGACAGGCAGTTGGATATACAGGATGGGGTTGGGAGAGGCACTGGAAAGAACAGGGAGAAAAAGACGACCAGAGAGAGAAAGAAAAATATCAAGTGCTAAGAGACATCTACAGTTAAGGGAAGTCAAAAAGAACCAGTAAAACAAATTCTTAAGAAGGAGATAATCTAAAAATAAGCCCTTTTCTTCCAACCAAGGTAAGAAGACAGTTTTACAGATCAGAGTTACTTGTTTCCTTTAATCTTTCCTAAGGTTTTCTTATAAAAATTCCTACTCCTGACTCAGCTTTCAACTTGAATTTTCTATTCTCAACAGCTAGACTCCCTCTTATTCTAATTACCAACACCCCTATGACTAGCAATTCACATACCTAAAAAGAAATGCTCACTAAGAGTAATAGAAAGGCATATCACATACACTAGCATTTCATGTACAAAGAACTGATGAAAGATTCTCACACTCAAAAAATTAGAGAAAATGAGGTGGATGTACCTAGAGCCTTCTATACAGAGTAAAGTAAGTCAGAAAGAGAAACACAAAAATCATATATTAATAAATATAGACAGCAAGGAGGTCAACCCAGTCAATCCCAAAGGAAATTAATCCTGAATATTCACTGGAAGGACTGAAGCAAAAGCTCCAAAATTTTGGCTACCTGATGCGAAGAGCTGATTCACTGAAAAAGACCCTGGTGCAGGGAAAGATTAAGGACAGGAGAAGGGGGCGGCAGATAGTTTGAGCGAACTGCAGGAGACAGTGAAGGACAGGGAAGCCTGGCATACTGCAGTCCACGGGGTTGCAGAGTCGGACACAACTGAGTGACTAAGCAACAATGGAATGTAGAAAGATGGTACTGACGAACCTATCTGCAGGGCAGCAATGGAGATGCAGACACATAGAACAAACTTGTGGACATGGTGGGGGGCAGTTAATACGAAGGAGAGAGTGGGACAGATGGAGAGTAGCATGAAAACATACACACTAACCTATGTAAAACAGATAGCCCGTGGGAATTTGCTGGATGACTCAGAGAACTCAAACCAGGGCTCTGTGACAATCTAGAGGGGTAAGATGGGGTGGGAGGGAGGCTTAAAAGTGAGGGGACATACGTATACCTACAGCTGATCCATGTTGATGTACAGCAGAAACCAACACAATACTGTAATTATCCTTCAATTAGAAATTTAAAAAACCTAAAAGAAGAGTGAAAAAAATTAGAGAAAAGGTTCAGTAGAGTGATACAGGCAGAAACCCAGAGAGAAGGCAGTAAAAAACAGAATAAATAAATAAGACACGGCAGATATTAATCTGTGAAACTTTAAAATGCAGTGAAGTTAGTCTTACTTGTAACATTTTGCAAACATCTTAGACAAAAAATGTTATTTACAAGAATATCACTGCTAATTCATTTAAGGCCAATTAACAATATTAAGTCGAATCAACAATATCTGATTGATTAATCAATCAGTTTTTTTCCCTCCTTCTACCCTACCACCAAATAGTTTCTACCCAACCAAATAAGAGTACAACTCAGGCTTTACAGACACTCCTGGCTCCATCACTTATTGGCTATGTGATCTTAAGTTATTTAACTTCAAGAGCATCAGTTACCCCCTATAAAATGCAACTTGCTATTTACCTTTCAGGGATGTTATGAAAAACTTAAATAAAACATGTATTAATATATATATGTGTGTATGTGTGTGTGTATATATATACACACACATATAAAGTAGTACCTGGCCCACAGTTAAATGCTCAATAAACAGTGGGTCTTTTTACTACTAAAATTCTAATCATAAATGTCACATAATTCATTTTTGAAATGACTAAATAAGCTGTATATCAACATATATTTATCATAGCTAAAATATTTCAGTTCTCCTTTTCAGGACATACTACATTTTTTTACCCTCTCTGTGAAATCTCTTAAGACCATTTAACTTGTTTTGGCCAATAAATGATAAGCCAAAATGATATGATCCTCTTCTAGAAAGACACTTTAAGAACCAGTGAGTTCTTAACAGTCTCCTTCCCATGGCCAGAGATCATGGAACCACGTGATGGAATCTCCATTAATCTGAGATCCTACATAGTAAGAACAAACAGAATGCCCCACCAGCCCACACTATATACACATCATGTCAAGCAAAAAAACATTTGTCCTGTTAAAAGTCACTGAAATCTTTGAACTGTTTGTTACCACTATAAAACCTGGTCTCTCCTGACTGATACACAACCAAAGCCAAAATCACTATCTTTGCCTTTTCTTGAAAAATTAGAGTCATTCTCAACACATCCTTTCCCCTACCTCTAGTGAACCGATTTCCATCAATATTTCTACCTTCAGTTCAGTTCAGTCACTCAGTTGTGTCTGACTCTTTGCAACCCCATGAATCGCACCACGCCAGGCCTCCCTGTCCATCACCAACTCCTGGAGTTCACCCAACCTCATGTGCATAGAGTTGGTGATGCCATCCAGCCATCTCATCCTGTCGTTCCCTTCTCCTCCTGCCCCCCAATCCCTCCCAGCATCAGAGTCTTTTCCAATGAGTCAACTCTTCACATGAGGTGGCCAAAATATTGGAGTTTCAGCTTTAGCATCAGTCCTTCCAATGAACACCCAGGACTGGTCTCCTTAAGGATGGACTGGTTAGATCTCCTTGTAGTCCAAGGGACTCACAAGAGTCTTCTCCAACCAATACCACAGTTCAAAAGATTCAATTCTTCCGTGCTCAGCTTTGGAGCCTGGAAGGCTGCAGTCCATGGGGTCACTGAGGGTCGGACACAACTAAGCGACTTCACTTTCACTTTTCACTTTCATGCATTGGAGAAGGAAATGGCATCCCACTCCAGTGTTCTTGCCTGGAGAATCCCAGGGATGGGGGAGCCTGGTGGGGTCGCAGAGAGTCAAGACACACTGAAGTGACTTAGCAGCAGCAGCAGCAGCTTTCTTCACAGTCCAACTCTCACATCCATACATGACCACTGGAAAAACCATAGCCTTGACTAGATGGACCTTTGTTGACAAAGTAATATCTCTGCTTTTTAATATGCTATCTAGTTTGGTCATAACTTTCCTTCCAAAGAGGAAGTGTCTTTTAATTTCATGGCTGCAATCACCATCTGCAGTGATTTTGGAGCCCAGAAAAATCAAGTCTGACACTGTTTCCACTGGTTCCCCATCTATTTCCCATGAAGTGATGGGACCAGATGCCATGATCTTCGTTTTTTGAATCTTGAGCTTTATGCCAACTTTTTCACTCTCCTCTTTCACTTTCATCAAGAGGCTTTTGAGTTCCTCTTCACTTTCTGCCATAAAGGTGGTGTCATCTGCATATCTGAGGTTATTGATATTTCTCCCGGCAATCTTGATTCCAAGCTTGTGCTTCTTCCAGCCCAGCATTTCTCATGATGTACTCTGCAAATAAGTTAAATAAGAAGGGTGACAAAGCCTTAACGTACTCCTTCTCCTTTCTGGAACCAGTCTGTTGTTCCACGTCCAGTTCTAACTGTTGCTTTCTGACCTGCACATAGGTTTCTCAAGAGGCAGGTCAGGTGGTCTGGTATTCCCATCTCTTTCAGAATTTTCCACAGTTTCTTGTGATCCACACAGTCAAAGGCTTTGGCATAGTCAATAAAGCAGAAAGATGTTTTTCTGGAACTGTTGCTTTCTCCATGATCCCACAGATGTTGGCAATTTGATCTTTGATTTCTTTGCCTTTTCTAAAACCAGCTTGAACATCTGGAAGTTCACAGTTCACATACTGCTGAAGCCTGGCTTGCAGAATTTTGAGCATTACTTTACTAGCGTGAGAGATAAGGGCAATTGTGGAGTAGTTTGCACATTCTTTGGCACTGCCTTTCTTTGGGATTGGAATGAAAACTGACCTTGTCCAGTCCTGTGGCCACTGCTGACTTTTCCAAAGTTGCTGGCATACTGAGTGCAGCACTTTCACAGCATCATCTTTCAGGATTTGAAATAGCTCAACTGGAATGCCATCACCTCCACTAGCTTTGCTCACAGTGATGCTTTCTAAGGCCCACTTGACTTCACATTCCAGGATGTCTGGCTCTGGGTGAGTGATCATACCATCATGATTATCTGGGTCGGGAAGATCTGTTTTGTACAACTCTTCTGTGTATTCTGGCCACCTCTTCTTAGTATCTTCTGCTTCTGTTAGGTCCATAACATTTCTGTCCTTTATGGAGCCCATCTTTGCATGAAATGTTCCCTTGGTATCTCTAATTTTCTTGAAGAGATCTCTAGTCTTTCCCATTCTGTTGTTTTCCTCTATTTCTTTGCATTGATCGCTGAGGAAGGCTTTCTTATCTCTCCTTGCTATTCTTGGGAACTCTGCATTCAAATGGGAATATCTTTCCTTTTCTCCTTTGCTTTTCGCTTCCCTTCTTTTCACAGCTATTTGTAATCTCTCTCAAATCCATCATCTGAGTACTACTCCTTGTTTATAGGCTTCTGTAATGACCTTCTAACCAACCTCTCTATGTATAATTTTTGCCCATCTATTCTCTGCAATAATTCCAGAGTAATCTTTTCAAAACATAAATCTGATCATACCATACCCTTGGTTTTATATGGTTTTCATATCAAATAGGAGCACAGCAAAAAAGGGCCTTCAAGAAATAACTGTCAGAGGGACTTTCCTGGTGGTCCAGTGACTAAGACTCTACATTCCCAATGCAGGGGGCCCTGGGTTTGATCCCTGGTCAAGGAACTAGATTCCAGATGTGACAACTAAAAGATCCTGCATATCTCAACTAAGACCCAGTGCAGACAAATATTTTTCTAAATTAATTTTAAAAAACAACACGGATTAATTTTTTTTAAAAAAAGGAAAAAAGAAATAACTGTGAGAGATGCTGGAAATGTTCCATATGTTGTTGTGCATGGGAGTTACATGAGTATATAAACTTGCAAAAATTCAACAAGCTTACACTTAATATTTATGCATTTTGCTGCACTAATTATAACTCAATTAAATAGTTTAAAAGATACATGGCCCTAGTTTTTCAGCTTCATTTTACTGAATTTCCATTCCAAACAACATAAATAGCCTACAGCCACAAACTATCAGTAATTACACTCTTAGACATTGATCTTTCATGTTCTCAGGTATACAATTTCCTTTCCACTCCTACTTTTCTTCAAGATTCATACACTATTTCACTCCCATAAGGGGTTACTCCACCTAAACATTCCTTGACTTTCCTTCACTTGTACAATAACAGCTCTTTGTAATTTATTCACTATGCCAGTGAGTCTCAATAAGAGGTGATTTTACTCCCCAGGGGGCATTTGACAATGTCTGGAAACATTTTTAATTGTCACAACTGGGGAGAGGGAGTGTTTCTGGTATCTAAAGGTAAAGGCTAGGGATACTGCAAATGGTCTTATAAATATACAACACAGACCCCCACAACAATGAATTATTCTACCTAAAATGTCAATACTGCCATGGTTGAGAAATTCCGCACTACGTTTTTGTATGATACAATATGTCTGCAAGTCTGTTTCCCTGCTACACTGAAATAAACAGGAGAGATTAAATCGTACTCATTTCAGTATTCCAGCAGCAGTTCAGTTCAGTTCACTTCAGTCACTCAGTCATATCCGACTCTTTGCAACCCCATGAATTGCAGCACACCAGGCCTCCCTGTCCATCACCAACTCCCGGAGTTCACTCAGACTCACGTGCATAGAGTCAGTGATGCCATCCAGCCATCTCATCCTCTGTCGTCCCCTTCTCCTCCTGCCCCCAATCCCTCCCAGCATCAGAGACTTTGCCAATGAGTCAACTCTTCGCATGAGGTGGCCCAAGTACTGGAGTTTCAGCTTTAGCATCATTCCTTCCAAAGAAATCCCAGGGCTGATCTCCTTCAGAATGGACTGAAGTTAGTTGGATCTCCTTGCAGTCCAAGGGACTTTCAAGAGTCTTCTCCATAGTACCTAGCAAATAGCATTTAAAAATGTATAATAAGAGATGTCATCACTGAACTTATTTTGATAATCACAGTGCCTGGAATGTAGCAGCCGTAAGATACATAACAAGTACATGTGTTATTACAGAATCTTATTTTAATATGAAAGCTATATAGTATACTAGCTACACTGGTAGTCTTTAAATTTAAATTCCATCAATTACCATTCTGATTTGATGCTTTCATAGTACAAACCAACAGATCATAAACTATAATCTATGTATTTCAAGTAGTTAAATTGAAATTGATATCTATATTAAGTTACTGCTAACTGCTAAGTCACTTCAGTCGTGTCTGACTCTGTGCAACCCCATAGACGGCAGCCCACCAGGCTCCCCCATCCCTGGGATTCTCCAGGCAAGAACACTGGAGTGGGTTGCCATTTCCTTTGCCAATGCGTGAAAAGTGAAAGTGAAGTCACTCAGCCGTGTCCGACTCTTAGCAACCCCATGGACTGCAGCCTACCAGGCTCCTCTGCCCAAGGGATTTTTCCCCATGGACTGCAGCCTACCAGGCTCCTCTGCCCAAGGGATTTTCCAGGCAAGAGTACTGGAGTGGGGTGCCACTGCCTTCTCCAATATTAAGTTAAGCTTAGACCAAATATGAGTAAACCAAATAGCTTAATGACTATGTTTGAAAAGGATTAAAAGAATAAAACTAAATGTTTTAATCACATATTACAATGCCACCTGAATAAGATAAAGCAGAATAATAGAAAACTAAAATGTGGGATACCATTTCACTTAATATTAATCCAAAATAATTTATATTAAAAAAAACATAATGGTGGTATACCTTAATGTATTGTCAAATACAATTACACTTTTTGTATTACTTAAGAAACATTTTGTATCTCAACAACAGAACCATTTTATTGGTGATGACTGTATTTATCACCTCTAAGATAACCATAAAATACATTTTGGATGTTTGCTTACTGTATCTATTTCACTATTCCTCCCCTAATATATTCCATGCCATCTCCTGGAAGGTTGAAAGAAAATATGTATTTACAAGGCTCTTAAATTAACCAGATGCCTTGTTACATTTAGTTGTTTAGAGTAGACAGACTGTAAAATGTTAGGAGACTAAGTATTCAATTGAAGGAAAATTTTTGAGATAATGATTTATTATTAAAATATCTGTATCCCAAATCTGATAAATAAAAATGAAAGTTCTTAATTTGATCCCTATCTAAAGTTCTCAAAACATTTAACTGCCAATGTGGGTCCATTCTCATTTTAAAAAAAAAAAGCAAAATCACTGGTGCTGGGAATGATTGAAGGCGGGAGGAGAAGGAGATGACAGAGGATGAGATGGTTGGATGGCATCACAGACTCAATGGAAATGAGTTTGGGTAAACTCCGGGAGTTGGTGATGGACAGGGAGGCCTGGTATGCTGCAGTCCATGGGGTCACAAAGAGTTGGACACCACTGAGCAACTGAACTGAACCGAAACTATTAATACTAAATGCAGAAGCAAAACAAAAATTAAATTTAAAAACCCACCACCCTTATCACTGATTTGATGATTAAATAATAAACAATATCTATTTTTTATGTATACAACCAAAGAAAAACTCATCTGGTAACAATCCGTTATTTAGGGTTTTAGTAAAACTTCTTTTACTACAGGAATAAACTCTCTTGTAAAGCTTATTCTTCTAACTTCAAAGTATTTAATATACATTACAAAACAAAATTCATGTATCACTATTTTTGTTTTCCCCTAAAACCATGCTATTTTTGAACACAGTGATTTCTCCAGTTTACATTTGCATGCATATCTACAATGAGCTCAAAGTATCACATAAACAAAGAAATATCCAAATTCTATACTTTCTACTGTTAGCATTCAAGTTTTTCTACTACAGAACATTTCTCTCCTAAGTAGAAAATTTTCACATTTTTTCCTTCTTAAAATCCTTTTAGCCTTAAGTTTTGTGGCATTACTTCATAGAACTGAACTTTCATATATAATACACAAAACGATTTTGTCAGTCTCTAAATTAAAGATAAAAGGATCTTTTCATTACTCTATGTTTAAATTATTTGTGCTTTTCCAGGTAATGGAAAAATTACCATCGCTAACAATCACATAAAGTAGAATGTGAAAGTGAGCACATTATACTGCACCCCAGGACTCAGAACCCTTGAATTTTAAGAAACAACTAACTGAAATAGTATACTGCTATGAAGTGAGGGTCTCTATAAAATATCACAATCATCATCTACCATTTACACAGCAAGAGTTTATTTAAATTCTATATATTAAATACTATAATATATACCATACAGTTTTCTGTGCAACGTTGAAGAGTCAAGTTTCCTTATCAAGTACAATTACATATTAATAAGTTATTACAATCAAGGATTATGGATGCTTTTGGCAAAGAGACAAAGCTTTTCCAATTTTGAGTGACACTAAATTCCCAAGTGTAAAAAAGGAAAAAAACCTTGACCTTGTTTAATAATGCTGTTCATCAACTTTTTTTTGAAACTTTTCTCAGTTTTCATGGGAATAAATTGGAAGAAATCAATCCAAAATACAAACTATAGAGACTTGTAACTACTATCATAAGTCAATTAAAAACATCAAAACATAAGGATATCATTAGACAGTGCACAGAAGTACACTGAAATTTTTCAAATATACTCAATACATTTAGTCATAAACTTTATTGAATTACATGTTAAAACTAACAGTTTAAATCTACATATGCCTCAAATAAAAATATATTTTATTATGCTCCAATAAAGTTTTGTTTTTTTTTAATAAATTCTGCAATTCGTGAGAAATTGCCCTCACGTAAGTAAGATGTGACATTAGATATGTGATAATATATTCCCCAAAATAAAAACCTCAGAAGTTATCATCATACCCCAAACTGCTGGCATCCTGCCCAGGACTTACTAGACAAAGTCTTCAGTACCCTACAAGACTTAAGACCTAGGAAAGGTAAATATGTGCAACATAACTAACAAACAGATGAGAGACTAGAATCAGGAGAGACTGAATGTAGAGTTGTTGAAAGAAAAAGAAAAAATAAGCATATTCAGATATGAGGGTTCAAAAAGAAATTTCAAAACAATTTAACTGTGTACCCAGAACTCATTAAAATACAGCCAAAAGAAGTTTCCCATTACAATGCTCACCTTTACTTACACATCACACTCTGACATTTCCCCATTATTTTTCATTAAAAAAACCTGGTGTTGTGATCCACTAAATTGAATTGACAAGTCACTAATGGGTCACAACCTAAAATTTGAAAAGAACTGGTTTAGAGGAACTGACAACCACGGGAAGGTCCCTGCTTTCCTCTGAATATCTAGTTTGAGAAAACTATTTAAGTGGAAAAAATGAAAAGACAGAATTCCTCCAAGGCAGGGACCAAGTCTTATTGGCACATAATCATCACTTAACATTTGCTGAATTAATATACTGTGGAATATAAAGCATGTTCAAGGTGGGACACACCTACAAAACATACCTAGAAAAAGCCTTAGGAGAACATAACTACTTTGAATTCCTTCAAAGCCAGGGACACTGAAAAGAGTTTCAGGAAGTAGAAGTATGAGACTTAGAAGTCTCCTTGGACTGCAAGATCATCAAGCCAGTCAATCCTAAATAAAATCAACCCTCAATATTCATTGGAAGGGCTGCTGATAACGCTGAAACTCCAAAACTCTGGCCACCTGATTCGAAGAGCCAATTCACTGTAAAAGACCCTGATGCAGGGGGAAATGAGGCAAAAGGAGAAGCGGGTGGCAGAGGATGAGATGGTTAGATATTAATAGCATCACTGACTCAATGGACATGAATTTGAGCAAACTCCGGGAGATGGTGGAGGACAGAGGAGCCTGGCGGGCTACAGTCCATGGGGTTGCAAAAAGCTGGACGCAAACTCAGTGAGTGTGACTGAACACCAACAACCACCAAAGGGAAAGGAAATTTTGTCTTCAAGACAGGTTTACATCCAGCAAAGGAAAAAGAAAATCTCTTACAGAACCACATAGTAGTTCATTATAGGTACATAAAGTTTGCAAGCTACCCTTGGTTAGAAAGAGTAACCTTTTCTGGGACTTCTGTGATGGTCTAGCGGCTAAGACTCTTGAGTTCCCAATGGAGGGCACTGGGGTTTGATCCCTGGTCAGGAAACTAAATTCCACATGCCGAAACTAAAGATCCGGCATGCAGCAATGAAGATCGAAGATACCACATGGTAAGTAGGACTCAGTAAGCCAAATAAATATTATTTTAAAAAAGAAATTCTAACCATTTCTTTCAAAAATGTTATATGCGTACATACATATACACACATACACAGATATATACAGAGAGAAAGAAAGCTCGAAATGTATAAATCCAACTTCAAATAAAAATTATGGAATATAATTCATTCTTAAAAATTAAGACTCCCTATCTTCATTTGTAAACATTTATTAAGTGGCCAGTATGTGAAAGCCAACATCTTATTGAGTGCTTACTACGTATCAAGCAATATGTTAAGTACTTAACAAGGATTATCCCATTTAAACCTAACCACCTTATAAAGCAGACATTATTTTCATTTTATAGACCAGGAAAAAGTGTTCAGTCACTCAGACGACTCTTTGCAACCAAGGACTGTAGCCTGCCATGCTCCTGTCCATGGAATTCTCCAGGCGAGAATACTAGAGTGGGTTGCCATTCCCTTCTCCAGGGGATCTTCTCAACCCAGGGACTGAACCCAGGTCTCCTGCATTGCAGGCGGATTCTTTACCGTCTAAGCCACCAGGGAAGTGTGTTAGTCACTCAGTTGTGTCCGACTTTTTGAGACCCCATGGACTGCAGCCCAGCAGGCCTGTCTGTCGATAGGATTTTCCAGGCAAGAATACTAGACTAGGTTGCCATTTCCTTCTCTGAGCCACCAGGGAAAGTGAGGCTTAAAAAAGTGACATGAAGTCACACAGCTAATAAATGGTGAAATTAAGATACATTAAGTGCCAGTTTATTATTGATGACTTACAGATTCAAATATTGTGCTCCATACCATTATCTGTTGATGCTTTTCTCAAAGGAGAAGGCAATGGCACCCTACTCCAGTACTCTTGCCTGGAAAATCCCATGGACGGAGGAGCCTGGTAAGCTGCAGTCCATGGGGTCTCGAAGAGTCAGACACGACTGAGCAACTTCACTTTCACTTTTCACTTTCATGCACGGGAGAAGGAAATGGCAACCCGCTCCAGTGTTCTTGCTTGGAGAATCCTAGGGACGGGGGAGCCTGGTGGGCTGCCGTCTATGAGGTTGCACAGAGTCAGACAAAACTGAAGCGACTTAGCAGCAGCAGCAGCAGCTTTTCTCAAAAACTGAACTTTGCATGTGTCTTCCTTAAATGAAGTAATTCATTTATTTCTGAATCTGCACAACACTAACATATAGAATAATTTTATCAAAAGTAAAAATCATCCCCTTCTTAACTTTAAAGATAAATTAGGGTACATTAAATGTAGTTATGTTTACATAACAATGCCAGTGTCATTGAGATTTTTAACAGGCTATATATTTATTATGTAAATTATTTAGTAACCTGTACTTTCACTAACTCTATTTACATGCCAAGTACTTCACACTGTGAAAACCCTTTCCACCTTTTATGGGCCACTCAATTTTGTCACTAGGTAAGAGGATGCAGCCTTAAACTCTATTTCAGAACAAAAAGTCATCTTCTAGCACAAGCAAGAGAGACTGATATAGAAATAATTGTTACCAAATGTTGACAGAACATCCCAATTGAAATTGTTTCTAGTCCCTCCATACAATTTTTAAATTCATGTGGTTTTTTTAAGAAGGTATGAGACACTTTAATGATATTAAATATTAACTTTTATCATTAAAAATTAAATTTTTAATCCAATATAATGGATTTGTATTTTTTACACTTACATTTTATTTTTTAGTTCTACCAGTTTATTGCTACCAACCCATCTCGCTCCACCCTCATGCATGCATGCTCAGTCATCTAACCCCATGGGCTGCAGCCCGCCAGGCTCCTCTGTCCATGGACTTTTCCAGGCAAGAATACTGGAGTGGGTTGCCATTTCTTTCTCTTACACTCACATTTTAAAATTTGAAACCTTGAACAATATAAAAAATAATCCAGCCATGAACAAGTACAGAAACCTAAAGGTGGATGAACATACGTTGGCACTCTAATACAACAATCTCACTTTTATTTTTGACTACGGAATTGACACTTTAGAAGAGATTCATTCATATATGATCCAGAACTGAACACCAGCCCTTAACTAATACATATAAAAAAGCTCCTAATTTCTAAAAGGTTAATAGTATGAGTGCAATTATTACAACAGACTACGGATAACCAAAAAGATATACACAGGAGAGATAAAATGATTTTAATATTTGAAGTGGTCAAATGAAAAACAGGATTTATTTCCAGGTAATATGAATAACAGATTAATCTCAAATGTAAACTCATTGCCAACAGTTGGCCCTCTAGATAACTTCTGGATTTACTAAGTATTCATATCCACTTCGTGCAGGCTAAGTCGTTTCAGCCATGTCCGACTCTGTGACCCTATGGACCGTCACCCACAGACTCCTCTGTCCACGAAATTCTCCTGGCAAAAATACTAGAATGGGTTGCTGTGCCCTCCTCCAGCTCCATATCTACTAAGTACTAGCAAATTCTTAAGTTACACTTTTTATGGTTAAGAGTATTTGGTTCTTCTAGTATTTTGCAAGTAATTAGTTTCTTTCATACTAGTGGGATGGCATCATAACATGGGATCAAGTATCATGCAGACACTTTGATATGCAGAAAGCATGGTGTATAGTAGTAACATGGTCAATTAACTGCATATCTACTGTTCTCCTAAAATATATATTACAGAAAATACAGTAACTACTTTCTATTCAGTTCACTCATACCTTTTGGTCCTGTATATTGTTATGTTTCTTTAAAACCTCTCAGAGTTTAAATGTTTGAGAAAATATCCTTTAATTTGGAAGGATACTTAGTTACTGTCAAGATAATTCTATACAAAACCTTTTAAAACCAAATTCATTCTAACAAATTCTTCCATCTATAAAGCATGAGAATTATAACAAAATTAGCAAATCAGATACGAGAATGCCAAAAATTAAGTCATTAAAAGGGAATTCAGAGAGTCAGTTGTGAAAGAACAGGAAGTGATGTCCACTGCCATTTTGTAGATGAACTATTTAGAAACACAAGAGGTACCATACTAATCTGGAATCAACCAACTCAGACTAATAGTTCTCAGTATTCTCTTTCTGACAGCAGCATCAGAACTCAGCTGCCATAACCCTCAGTTTTTCCCCTAATAATGAATTTATCTAATTGGTCATGAACATAATTTTACAACTTGTAGCAGAATTCCTACCAACTATTGACAAGGGTCTCTTTATAACTGTTCTAAAGAGCACTTCTTAGTTCCAGCATTCTGATGTATAGCAAGTAGTTTACCTATATCCTGTCTACATCCTTCAGTTTTGTAGCCCTTATTGATAAATCCTCTCTCTCTGCATCTTTGAAAGACAAAAACAGACACTCTTTAATAAGCAGTAAGCTGGGGTTTACACATGCTAGTAATATATGAATTAATTATCAACAACAAGCCATAACATAGAGAATTAAACTTTACATCACAGTCTGCCATACAGGGAAAAACTGCCCACCACAACATGGAGCATCGTGCCATGAAATAAAGATTCAAATGAGAAGTGCTGTTTAAATGAATTCAGATAAAAAATCAAGAGAATAAAGAAAGCAAGGAGAATTCCATTTGCCGAGTAAAAATAATAAAAACTGACTTAACATAGCATTAACGTGTCCTCCTATATTAAAATCATGAAATAAGACAGAAACGAAATTAATGCTTAACACTACTACTGCCTCTAACATCTTTAAATCTTTGTCTTAAAATGGGTTTCAAAATGCAACAAACACCAAAAGAGCTCTGATGGACAATGTAAAATGTAGATGGCAGGGAAGTATTTAAAAACAAGTCAGCCACCAAGTAAAGCTTAAACACTAAATACAACTTGCTAGTAAAATGTCAAGACAGATCTCTGTATTTAGTCATCTTCATCACTCTGTGTAACAATTTTTTAATTATATGAATATTCAAGTATGGAACGTTTTGAACTCACCCATCAGTAAAGAGAAAAGTATCAACTATAGACTTCAAGACTACTCTTTGGTCACAAGAAGAACTTGGCAACATACTTTTAGAATGTAATTTTTTAAAAATTTATTTCTATTCTACTAAGCAAAACCAATAAGTACTACTGTAAACCAGATAAGATGATTTGTCTTAAACAAATATGACATTCTGAAGCAAAAGTGGAAAATGACTTTTTGACTATAAAATATTCTATTACAGAATAATTAGGCAAATTAACGTTTATTTTTCCCTTACACTAAGGAATAAAGCATTTGCAATAGAAAGGTGTGTGGCCTAATCATTTTGGGAAAATTCCAATTTCGATGTATACAAAATAGTATTAACCCTAAAAATTCACAGCTCAGGGAGAAGCAATGTCCATCAGACATCCTGTCTGTACAGAATAATCTTGAATAATTCTTCAAGTACTACAAAAGTCATAGGAAGAGGGGAAAAAAAGTGGGAAATCAGAGAAAACAAAATTATTTTACTTGAATCTTAACGAAAACCCAATATGCTCACACAAAGTCAATCTAGTGTTCAAATGAGAGAGCAAGAGAGACCATCAAAACTGTTCCTAACATGGCAGGGTCCCTCTTGAGTGGCCATATCCCCGCAGTAACAACAGGAACAGATATACTTCCCACGGACAGATCTCAGAGGAAGAGTATTAAACCGGTACTGTTATCGATTTAAAACCAAAGGAAAAGGGGTAACCTTTCTAAGGGAAGCGCCATTACTTCCCTCTCCCGCTCCCCCTCCCTTCAGTGTATACACGGGCCTGTGTATGAAGAAACTGCCTTGGACTTCTGCAGCACTGCAGCAGACTAAAGGATGGGGAAGGGTAGCGGGAAAGAAACGCTTCCATCACCCCTACAGAAGTGGGGTACAGACTTCCTGCGGGGCGGGAGGAATCTACCCAGTAGACTACCCAGAGCAGTCTCCCTTCTCAAGAATACACAGACACTACAAAGAAGAGGGAGGAGCAGAGCGATCAGAAGGGAAGGGGACCCCGCGCCTTTAAGTCGGGGTGCACATCAACCCTGTCTCCCTAGGAGGGCCACACCTTCCTCGAGACATCCCCTTCCACCACCCCTTCCGGTGACCCTCAGGAAAGAGGAATGCAATTGCTCTTGCCCCTCAAAACAGGAGGGCGCCTAGCTCACCAGCTTCCTCACCCCACCCAGAGAATCACAGACCCTCCTTGTCTCCCTCCCCCACCCCACCCCCACATCCCAGCTTCCGCGCAGCGGCCAGAGTGGGCCGAATTTCCCCGCCCCCTTCATGTCTCCCTTTCCCAAAGCAGAGGTGCCCTTACCCTTTCGCCGACAGGTCTGGGGCGGAGTAGGCAGGCGCAGCCCCCTGCAGCGCCGGGGGAGCCGCTACGCTGGAGGGCAAGGAGTGAGGAGGAGGAGGGGGCCAGGCGACAGACCGCCGCCCCCCCCCCCCGCCCCGGAGCCCCAGCAAGCCGCCCAGCCCAAGCTCTGCGACAAGGGGCGGGGGGGGCGGGGGGGGGCGAGGGGACGACCGGGGTCGAGGAGGCGCCCTCAGCGCTTGGGCTCAGCTAAGATGGCGCGGGGAAGTGCCGGGAGCCGCCGCCGCCGCCGCCGCCGCCGCCTCGGGGGAACCGGCCCGGGCCTCGGCCGCCTCCTGTCCTCACACAGCCGAGGCCCTCTCGGTCCCCCGCCGCGGCCCCTCGGCGGGCGGGCCCACGCACAGCCCTCCGCCACCACCACCACCCCTGGGAAGGGGGCGCTCACAAAGGGAAGAGAGGCCCCGGGCCGGCCGGCCGGCGGCGGGGCGGGGTCCCCAGGGGCCGGAGGCCTCAGAGGTTGCGGGTGCCTCGCGCTCTCGGCCCGCGAAGGGCGCAGGCAAGCGGGACCCCTCCTCTCTGCTTAGGCAGGCGGCGGCACCGACTCACTCTCTTTGCCACCCTCCCTCTCTCTCTCCGAGCCCTGAAGCCACAGAGCCCGGCCGCTGCCCAGATTCCCCCCCTTCCCCGACACCACTCCCCTCCTCCCGACAGTCATCCCAGTCTCCGATCTCGCGAGATTTCCCGCCTGACAGGCTCGACCCTGCGCGAGACAGGACTGCGTACGCGTGCACGCCCTCACGGGAACGCGCGAGTGGTTACTCTGGGCGGAGTCTCACGAGTGTCCCCGAGTTTACAGCCTCTGTCCAGCCCTGGCTCGCTCAGCTGGCGGAGCTCTTCTGCCACGCGGGCGTCAGGTGCGTTTACTTCACCGTGAAACCTAAGAAAGAAAAGCTTATCCGCTCTCCTCCGCCTCTGCTTTTCCCACTCCCAAAGTATCTGCACCGCCCCCCCACCAATAACCCTGAGAATGAAGTTTTCCCTGACGTGTTGAATAATCCCCTTCTTACACACCTTACTTCAATCCCTCCTTGGAATTCGGAGATAAGCTGATCAGCTTAATCAGTATATAATTGAGTTTTTCAGATTCGAAAAGTTTATAATAATTTTTGGAACGGTAATAAGAGAAATACAAATCTACACCGTCCTATATGTTAGCGATGGTAGAAAAAGGAGAAATTCTTGAAAAGTTTTTGTGGAGTGAGTAGGCTGAGTAATAAGAACAGTAAACAAACTGAAGAGTTCTAAGAGAAGACGTAGTGCTTCTGTTTTTGTAATGAAAACCTTTTAAAGGGGAAAACCTCTTCAGTAGGCCACAAAGAGAGCAATTTTATTCAAGAACCAAAAGGTATGCCTAAAGTGCAGTCATAAAAAAATCTTTTTTTCTTCAGTGTATAAAACTGAGATAAATAGATCTGTCGTGTGGGACTTGTGAGTGAATATGTACACCAGAACAATAATTGGAAGTTAAACTAGGCAAGTACGTTGGCTGTGATCAGAAAAAAACTAGCTCTCTGCTTCAGCAGGATGTATGTATAATTTGTTCTCAATGTTCCCTCTCCTAGTAAGACTCCTTGCTTTGCAAATCAGTCAGTCATTACTCTTTTCATCTATATCATCAATCATTCTCAAAGGGGCAACTTCCCCTCAACATGAAAAACAAAAAAAATGCCCTAATTTCTTCTTCTTTGAGGTTGAAGGAGAGATTACAATCTTCACCTTACCTCTCCTTCATAGACAAGTTCTTGGAAAAGTTGTATATCATCCCACCTCCACTGAAAATGAAAACTTTGATCCTGCCAAGGTCAAGAGTGACTGCCTAGTTATATCTAGTGGAGTATTCATTTTGATCCCTTTCTTCTTGACATCTACAATAGTTGGCATAGTTGATACTCCTTTCATCTTGAAATCTGTGTTCCAACGGCAACCCACTGTTCTTGCCTGGAGAATCCCAGGGACAGAGTAGCCTGGTGGGCTGCTGTCTATGGGGTCACACGGAGTCTGACACGACTGAAGTGACTTAGCAGCAGCAGCAGCATGGCTCTTTCAGCACTGCTCAGAAACAGTTTTTCTTGTACCGTCCTGTTCCTGGAGCCCCTCTCCCGCCACATACTCCTTAAATAATGCCCCTCCAATCCTGATCCCATTTTCTGAAAGTGTTATAGCAAGAATGTTCTCTTCTGGCTACTTTATACAGTTGGGAATGGAAAGAGATTCATGCTTTCCTGTAATATTTGTTCTTAATTTTTTATAGAAAATTTCAAACAAAAAAGGAGTCAGAATAGTAAACCTCATGACCATTATCCCAACTTCACTGGTTATCACACTTCATCATTCTTGTTTCACCTGTTCTCCCACAACCTTCTCCCTCACCCCATAGGGGTTTATTTGTTTGGCTGTGCTGGGTCTTCTTGCTGCATACAGGCTTTCTCTAGTTGAGGTGAGCAGGGGCTACTCTTCTTGAGCATTGGCTTCTCATTGCAGCGGCGTCTCTCTCGTTGCAGAGCACAGGCTCTAGGTGCACAGGCTTCAGTAGTTGTAGCATGCGGGCTTGATATTTGTGGCGCATGGACTCAGTTACTCTGTGGCACGTGAATCTTCCTTGACCAGGGATGGAACCCCTGTCCCCTGCATTGGCAGGCCCATTCTTATCCATAACCACTAGGGAAGTCCACCGCCATGCACTTTTAAGTAAATCTCTAATAAACCATGATAACACTTCACCTGTAAATATTTACTTTAATATGTATCTCTGTTTTCTGATAACTCTGGTATCTGAGTGCCAAAGAATTGATGCTTTTGAACTGTGGTGTTGGAGAAGACTCTTGAGAGTCCCTTGGACTGCAAGGAGATCAAACTGGTCAATCCTAAAGGAAATCAGTCCTGAATATTCATTGGAAGGACTGATGATAAAGCTGAATCTCTAATACTTGGGGCACCTGATGAGAAGAACTAACTCATTGGAAGAGACCCTGGTGCTGGGAAAGACTGAAGGTAGGAGAAGGGGATGACAGAGGATGAGATGGTTGGATGGCATCACTAACTCGATGGAAATGAGTTTGAGCAGGCTCTGGGAGTTGGTGATGGACAGGGAAGCCTGGCGTGCTGCAGTCCATGGGGTCGCAGAGTCAGACACAACTGAACAACTGAACTGAATATGTATCTCTAATAAATACTTTTAACATAACCATGATTTCTTTATCACACCTTTATAATATGTCCTTAATATGATTTAATACCCAACTCATGTTCAGTTTTTTCCCCAATAGTTTCCAAAATATTATTTCATACCCTATTTATCTGAATCGGGATCTCCACTTTGCATTTTATTGATAAATATGTCTCTCAAGTTTCTTTTCATGTATAACATTTTCCCTTCCTTTTTTTCTTCTTCCTTCCTTTTTTCTTCCTTTTTCATACACAGTTTATTTGTTGAAGAAACCAGATTACATATCTTAAGAACTTTCCACATTCTGGACATGGCCAGTTGCATCCTTACGATGTCATTTCACATTTGCTTCAGTCACTATTTTTCTTGTAAACTGGGAGTTAAATCTAAAGGTTTGATGTTGGGAACTTTCCTGGCAGTCCAGTGGATAGGACTCTGCCTGGTTGGGGAGCTAAGATCCTGCATGACCTATGGCATAGCCCCCCAAAAAATTTTTTTAAGACAATAAAGGTTTGATGTTGTATAGGGAGTGTTTTTATAGAATTTTGTATCAGCCATGACCTTGTTCTCACACTTATCTCTGCCTAAATTACAGCTCCCCCACACCCCACTCTGTTTCCTCAATACATAGGGCATCTTAAGAGACTCTGGCTGTCTTAATATTATTATTATTATTATTCCAGATCTGTGCTTCTGATCTTGTGCTAATAGGCCTCTTTCCTCAAATTCTTCAAGTTTCACACACACACACACCCCTACAGGGCATATCCCAACGTCAGATTTGTTCAACATGAAGGTATTTTTAGTAGATATTGTAAAATATATGTTATTCACTTCTTAGAATTTATCTGAGAAAGAAAAGAAATTTACACTCATCAGTGGTAGTCAGTACTTAGAATGGTTGCAAGGACTGTGCTTTTTGTGGGTTTAACTCCTGAACAGTTCTTGAATTGGCCTGGTTCCTTACCCCATGGCCTCTGCTGTGGTGGTTCATACCTGTTTCTCACTTGAGATAATTGAGGTTCCCCTGTACTGGGGTTGTAGAGTCTCAGCCACTGGACCACCAGGGAAGTCCCAGATTGTTCCATTTTAACACACAGAAATAAATGCTGGGCCAAGGTCCCTAAGGATGGTAGAATACAATTTAGTTCAAGAAAGTCCTGCCCTAGAAAACTTTCAGTCTCAGGTATCTATCAGATAAGCATCTGTAGCAAAAGCCATGAATAAATTAAAGCAGCTGCACCTGAGTCTTAAAGAAAACCAGCCCTGAAGATATCAGGCAGTAGATGTGAAGGCAGTACGGCCAGAGTTAAAAACATGGGCTGTAGAGGTCCTTTATCAGATGTACATGATATGCAAATAATTTCTTACAGGCTCTGGCTTAAGTTGAATCCTTTTCATTGTATTGTGAGAATATAAATAGGATATTATCTATCTTGTTAAATGTTCCATGTGGTGCACTTGACACCATATGTTATAAACAACGTTGCCAATAAACCATATATATCAATATAACTAAAAACAAAATAAAATTATTTTAACAACTAAAGACAATGCATGTATATTAACAAAGAAAATTAAAGTGTCTAACAACAACAAAAAAATTGACTGTGGAGTTCCATCTCCCTCTCTTACTCCTGTCAGTGAGTGTGTTACTTTGTGCTGACTTCATAACCAGGCTGTTTTGCTTTCCTTTTCTGTAAAATGGGGTTGACATTACTTCCCTCACAAGGTTGTGTGAGGATTTAAATAAGGTAACATGGGGCTTCCCTGGTGGCTCAGGGGTCAAGAATCCACCCACCAAAACAGTAGACTCGAGCTTGATCCCTGATCCAGGAAAACCCCACATGCCTCAGAGCCACCAAGCCCATGTGCCACAATTACGGAGCCTGTACTCTAGAGCCGGGGAGCTGCAACTATTGAGCCCACGTGCCACAACTACTGAAGCTGGGTGCCCTTGAGCCTGTGCTATGCAACAAAACAAACCACTGCAATAAGAAGCCTGTGCAATGCAATGACGAGTAGCCCCAGCTCGCTCCAACCAGAGAAAAACCTGTGCAGCATCAAAGACCCAGGACAGCCAAAAATAAATAAATTTTAAAAATTATTTAAAAAGTAATAATAAGGTAACATGTAAAGTGCCTAACCCATGGGAAATGTTTTCAAGTGGTAGATGTTGTGTGTGCGTGTGTGTGTGTGTCAGGAGGTAAATATTCATCACACTTCTCTGATGCTACTGTCTGGCAGGCGCCCATGCTCAGTACATCACAATTGTCTGGGACATCTGTGAATGTGGCGAGGGTTGGGCTGCATGGTTGCGGACTGAGAGGTTTTTGGAATGCACTTCTGGATCAACTGGTGATTTTGTCATGCCCTTGTCTTTTGCTGACATCTGCCAGGATTAAAAACAAAAACACAAAGTCCTAAGGGAGTTGTGCTACATAAGATATGAAACAAACAGCTGGCAATCAAAACATCAAACAAGTTGACATTTTATTGGCCTAAGATTATCTTTGGGCTTCGTCTTTGAGCCTTCTCTTTGCTGGGCAGTAGTACAATACTAGCAAGAAGACTTTGATTGAAAGTGACAGTTCAAATCAGCTTGGAGGGGTGAGGGGGAGGAAATGCATTAAACCCTGTAACTGAAAAGTCCAGTGCCTCAGGAATTTAAAGAATTTTGTCAGATGTTTGCCCCTTTTTGTCTCTCCTTTCCTCCTCTCCACACACCATACCCAGCTTCCAAATGCTTGACTATTTTTGTCATATAGATTGGATTTTTGTTATAAATTTGTGTGTGTTTGTATTGGGGAGGGGGGGAATGCAACTAGGGGATCCAGGTGCTTCCCGCTGCTATCATCTAGTTTAGTATACCCCAGCACTGAATACTGCCATTAATACTGTCTATACACAGGAAATGAATCAAGGAGACTTCTTTCTTTCTTTTTTCTCTTTAGTTTGGCTACACTGGGTCTTAGTTGCAGGACATAGGATCTTTAGTTGCAGACTTTGAGATCTAGTTCCCCAACCAAGGATTGAACCCAGGCCCCCTGCACTGGGAGAGTGGAGTCTTAGCCACTGGACCACCAGGGAAGTCCATCAAGGAGTTTTCTAGTATCAGTTTTAACCAGATACTTCCCTTGCTGACATGACACTGTATTGTGATCACTAGTAACAGGAGTCCCTGTTCCAAAATTGAGGTTTATACAACCACTTAAGCTCGCATGCTATGTGGCCTTTCTTGCATAACCTGCTCTCTTTCACCTGTTGCCCAAAAACACTAGACATCTAGTCTAGTGATCAAATGGTAACATACAAATGGTTATCATGAAACTCATCCTTTATTTCTCCTCTTCACAAATATTCTCAACACAAAAATGTTACAATATTGTAAATGTGAGAAATTGAAGTCATTTGGGACTTTGTGAGAATGAGCAGATCAGAATTTAGGGCATATGGACCATAGATAGTGTTTCCAGGAGACATGTAAGCAGGCTTCACATAGATCATATTAGATGAACTTTCATCTTCGTAGTTGGTTCACGGGGCAGAGGGATGGGGCGAGGGAGCAGAGGGGAGTGAAAGGAATGACCACAGATGTCCAGATTGACATCATCCCAGTTTAGTGACCCTAAAGGTAAAGGAAGGATTCTCCCTCTCACTTAATAGTAATAAAAGCCAAAGGAGGGCTTCCCTGGCGGTCTAGTGGATAAGAATCTGGCTGCCAATGTGGGGGGACATGAGTTCGATCCCTTGTCCGGGAAGATTCCACATGCCTCGGAGCAACTAAGCCAGTGCACCGTGCCACAGCTACTGAGCCCACACACCTAGAGCCTGTGTGTGCTTTGCAACAAGAGAAGCCGCTGCAAGAAGGCTACGCACCGCAACGAAGAGTAGCCTAAGCTCACCACAACTAACGAGAGCCCTCATGCAGCAATGAAGACCCAGTGCAGCCAAATATAAATAAATGAACAAATAAATAAATCTTTTTTAAAAAATCCAAAGGAGCATCGCTGAGTAGCCCAGCTTGGACCCTGTGTCATATGTTCCTCTGTGGGCTAGTCTCTTCACCAAGGGGTGAGACATTCTGATGGCCCTAGCTGGGATTGTGTGTTCACCCTGTGGCAAGTGGCTCAGAGTAACAGCTCCACAAAATTACATGGAGTGATGGAGAGGAAATTCCTGAAAAGAATGTAGGGTACTTTTTGCCAGAAGATGAGGGAGACATTCTGGACAGACAAAAACAACAGATGTTCACTGCAAGGAGAATAGAACTGCTGGCAAGGCCAAACGACATGGTTTTGTGGGGATGCTTCTTAGAGTACAGTATGTAAGTGTTTGCTGTGGCCAGGTAAAAGAAAGCAACAGTCATCTGGAAAGTTACATTGTAGAATGTTCATATCTATTACCTCTTCTGATTGTCACCATAATGACAAGAATCGGGCAGGGCACACTTATTTTACAGAACGTGCTTTTGAAAGTCAAGCAACACAGGGAAGCACAGCGGAAAACACGTGGTTCATACGACAGTGCCAGGTATAAATCTGGTTTGTACATCAGTTTGGGAGGCAGGTGCCTTCCAGACATTCTCAGGATGTTAGACAATCCTGAGATTGTCTGGCATCTGCAGGAACCCAGAAAATGCCCTGCCCAGCATCCAGGTACATATTATCAAGGTGACTGCAACTTCCTGGAAACTCTAGCACACATGTGCACCCCTAGAGTTCTCTATCACATTAACCTTTATAGTTGGGATTCTTCCATATGCTCCAGGATAACAACTTTCATTCACTCATTTTATTTCCGTCTCCCACATCTAACCCAGTTTACACATAAACCACAACAAGTGTTTATGGAATGATGCATTGAGAGATAGCAATCATTACTGAATGTCAGTTATGCTAGGCTCTATGGATATAGAGATGAATACCATTCCTATTCTCAAGTCACAGCCTAATGGGAAAAGTCAACAAGTAAACAGTCCAAAGTCCTTTGGCTGACATAAAAACAGGACCCAAAGTAGTTTAAGGAAAAAAAAAAAGGGGGAATATTTTGGCTCACATATGTTAAAAAGTCCACAGGCTGGCTTCAGGCAGAGTTGGTTCTGGGCTAAATACTCTGGTTTCATCTCTAGGACTTCTATCATGCTGCGTGTGGTCTGAAGCTTCACAGAAAGAGGCATCAACAACTCCAGTTCTTACATCCTTTCAAGGCAACAGAGTGTAGTGGTTCAGAGTGAAAGTTGGTTTGACATCAAGCCTCACCACATGCTGGCTATGAGAGCTTTTGCAGGCTGATCGAAACACTCTGTGCCTCATTTCCACCATTTGTAAAAAGGGAATAATAATTGTACCTACCCAATATAGTTCAAAATACACACATACATATATATATATATATAGTGTTTTTCTTTTTATATTTCTTTTTGTTTATTTATTTGACTGTGCTGGGTCTTAGTTGTGGCACATGAGATGTTCAATCTTTGTTGCAGCATATGGGATCTAGTTCCCTGACCAAGAATTGAACCCAGGCCTCCTGCATTGGGAGGGTTAGCCTTTGGAGCACCAGGGAAGTCCCCTACTCAGTAGAGTTATCATGAGGGCTAAAGAACATAAATTGTGTTCAGAACTCTCCGTGGCATAGAATAAGCACTCAGTAATTATTAATTTATTAAGTTATTAATAAAATAACTTATTTTCATTACTCTTGTTATCATTATTGTCATCCAATTTGGGGGGGAAACAGAAGAGAATTTCTTTCCTCCAAATGCCAGAGAAAATCTTCTTGCCTCTCATTGGCTCTGATTGGATCGTGTGCCCATCCCTGACCCAGAGCAAGGGAGTGTCATACGCTGCACACACTGGCGGTTCAGGCCCGATAAACCTGCTCCATCCCTGGAGCGCAGAGTAGAGTCAATGTCACAAGGACCACCTAGACTATGATTAGAGGACAGGCTCGTTCCCAGCAAGAGAAAGAGAGAGGATGGATGCAAAAAACAAGAGATGAGCAGCGTCATAGTCTTGATGGTACAGTCTGGCCAGTGCTGTGATCAAGGTAAGTATTCAAGCTCATCTGAGGAGTTTCTGGGAAGAACTGAGTTTTGGTTTTGGTTTTGGTTTTGTTTTATTTTGGCACAGCTTGTGGAACTTCTGCTCCCCAGTTAGTGATTTGAATCCAGTCCACGCAGTGAAAGTCCAGAATCCTAACCACTAGACCACCAGGTAACTCCCCAAGAACTGATTTCTTTCTATCCACTACCTAAGTTCCCTAATCCAAAAGGGTTGTGGTAAAATATACATTAAAAAATTTACCACTTTAACCATTTAAAAATAGGCAATTCAGGGCTTCCCTGGTAGCTCAGTGGTAAAGAATCTGCCTGTCAGTGCAGGAGACATGGGTTCTATCCCTGGTCAGGGAACTAAGATCCCAAAAACCTCATAGGTGGCTGAAAAAAAGAATTTCATTCCTTTTGAATGAATAATAATATTCATTCAAATAATATTCCATGTATGATGTAGGTATCACATTTCATTTGGGCATTCATCTGTCAATGGACATTTGGGTTGTTTTCAGCTTTTGGCTAGTGGGAATAATGCTGCTATGAACATGGTGTACAAATATCTGAGTCCTTGCTTTCAATTTTTTGAGTGTACAGGGGTTGAGCTTTCTAAGAACAAAAGAAAAAGCCACTTTATTAACTACTTTTTTTCTCTCTTTTTGATAGGCTCTGTTAAATTCTCATAGGCACATGTCACCTCTGGCTTGGACAACTTCCACTCTGTTACCCAACCATATCCCCTTATTATTGAGAGCATACATGAATACAGAGGTTTGCCCATCACCTCCACTGGAAGCAATAGTCTGCTTTGGAACTGGATAATGCACTGAGCTAGCCTTCCACTCAGATTAGACTCTTGGAATGATAGGAGGAGATTAGGATTGAGAAACTTTGCTTCCTGGGGAGGAACTGTGCCAGTTATGAAAAGCCTACAGTTGTAAATTGTCTAATGGTGATTGCCTGTGAAACTTGTCAAGATTCCTGACAGCTCAGCTGAGAACCTAATTACCAGTTACAAAGAGAGACAGGAAAAACGTGTTGTCAGAGAGCTCCTGGTCAGAGAGAATGAGGTACAGTATCCTGGCCCCATCATCAGCCTCCTTCTTGCTTAACTAGAGCACAGCACATTAATACAACTGACATCACACGTGTTTGTTATCTGGAACAAAGGAACCATGTCAAACCACAGCCCTGTGTCAGCTAAGTCTTTGGTAGTCACATAAATTGAACAGTGGCATTTGACGTGACTGTACACACACTTCCAGTATTCTCAGTGCCAAGGATAATACCAAACCATACTTAACTTTCCTCCTGGAATTTACACAGACTTCAACCAGTCCTCCTCCTTTCCTGAACTGAAGAGGAGCTAGTGATCCTTTGTTCCAGAGAAGCTTAGAGACAGGTAATAACTTACCTAATCAGCAACCTAGCATCTTATCTTCCAAGGAAAATAAATTAGTATCAACCATGCTACAGCAGCAACATGGGGAAACCAGCAGTCTTGGCCAAGAATCTCTAAACTGAGGGAAAGCAAACTTATCGTATTCACATGCTAGTTTTTACAAAGTCCTGGTCTTCTGGTCTTGCAAAAACACTCACACACACTTCCCACTTGCCTTTCTGTCTTCAGTTGCATCAGTAGCACCTGATCGTGGATGCTAACTTTCTCAATGAAAAAAAAAAATATTTTTCAGATACTTGAAAATCAGGGGCCTGGTATTTATTGCAACAGGAGATGAGAAGAAAGAGAAAGTTAATATTTACTGGGCATATCTATGATGTTGCAGATACGCTTTTTAAATTAATTAATTTAATTGGCTGCATAGTTGTTGCATGAGGGATCTTCATTGTATCCTGCGAGATCATTTGTTGCAGCACACGGACTCTCTAGTTGTGGCACGTGGGCTCTCTAAGTGTGGTGTGTGGGCTTAGTTGGTCCACAGCATATGGAATCTTAGTTCCCTGACCAAGGATCAAACCCATGTCTCCTGCACTGCAAGGTGGATTATTCACCCCCGGATCACCAGAACAGTCCCTAGGTACTGTATTTTACCTCTATCTAATTTAATCTATGAATCAACTGACAACATAGATACTATTATACACATATAAAAGGCAGGAGGAGAACGGGACGACAGAGGATGAGATGGTTGGATGGCATCACCGACTCGATGGACGTGAGTTTGAGCAAGTTCTGGGAGTTGGTGATAAACAGGGAAGCCTGGCGTGCTGCAGTCCGTGGGCTTGCAAAGAGTCAGACATGACTGGGCGAATGAAGTGAACTGATATATGTATTCCAATGCCAAATCTGGAGCTCAGAGAGGTTAGGTAAATTGCTCAAAATGACCCAGCTAGTAAGTGACAGAGCAGATTTTTTTTCACATTTATTTCCTGGGACAGGGCTTAGAACCCACTTTTTTTCTGGCTCCAAAGCCCGTACTCTTTGTAATGCATTATGCTGCTTCAGTAGAAGAGGAGAAACTAAAGAAACTCCCAAGAAATACACCTGATACACGCACTTCTGGTGCATTTGATTTTCTTTTGTCTGTATGGATTACAGTTGCCTGGTTAAATAGAAGACATTCAGCAAACTACTCCATCAGATTCAAAGATGCTACCGAGAATAGAGACCTGGGAGGGGAAAGAAGCAGACGAGAAGAAACAAGGACCAGGAAGGGGAAATGTCTGGGAAATGTAATGAGGAGTAGGAGGTTGTTCTCAGAGGCCTTCCACCAAAACCAAAGGACAGAGCAAAACTGATACTCCTCTTTTTTTCCTTTCTTCATTCACCATTTATTTTCTCTTCTCCTATAAAAGGAGTAGCAGGATGGGCTCAGTGGGAGAGGAGGCTCCTGTGGGATCCTGTTACCAGCCATCTGTGTTCCGTTCTTTACTTTTGAACAAGACGGCTCGAAAACTCTGAACCGGAGAGGGAGTTGGAGCTGCATACAGATCAGCAGAGCTTTTGCTAACAGCTCTGACGCCTGCGGGATGACTCAACCCTCTGTGCCTGGCAGAGTCAGCTGTGGTCCCCTGGAGCCTCCTACTCTCGGGGAGGAAATCAGAGATGTGAGGAAGTGGCTTGAGGGAAAGATCCAGACCCTTCATCTGGGGCAGAAACTCAGGCTGGAAGGACAGATAGGAGCACCCTCATTTAAGAGTATCAGCTGACGCTGGGGGAAGGAGTGAGGAAAGCACCATCCTAAATACACAGCCACTCTGCAAAAGAAATATACTGTCTGGAGGATGGCAGTCAGCAAAAGCCATATGGCTGTGTCACCAGGAATTCAGCCCCAACACAAACTGCACTCACTTCCTGGGTAAATTTTACTTAGGTATAGGCATCTCCTGCTGTTCCCTCGCTTTTGTAAAAATGTTTAATTGTCTTTTATTTTTATTATTTAAAAATATTTTAATCAGAATATAGTTGCTTTACAATGTTGTGTTATTTTCTGCTGTACAGCAAAGTGAATCAGCTATCTGTATACATACATCCCCTCTTTTTTGGATTTCCTTCCCATTTAGGTCACCACAGAGCACTGAACAAAGCTACCTGTGCATTCCCTCACTTTTGGAGGAACCTAAAGGCTCTTCCTGTTCTTCCACAACACCATTAATATTTAAGAACATTCTCATGCTGAACAGTTGCTACTATCAGACCTCTCCTCTGGTTACTCACTCAGATCTCTGAGATACAGGCAATCAGGAGGAGGTTACTTGTATACCTCGCCAGCAAGTATCTGGATTTACCTTGTACCACATACCCTGTTCCACTACCACCCCCAAACAACCCCAGGCTTCCTCAAAGAGCTTCCCTTTCAGTTGGCTCCTTACCACTCACCAATAAATAGCCCCTGAAGTTTGGCTTGTTGTCATGGTAACTCAAACACAATGATTGAAGCTGCCAATATAGGCATCAGTCCCCAAACTCAGACTCCTTTAAAAACAATAGCATAATGTGGAATCAATCACCACTCCATCCACCTTCTCCACCACACCGAATACATACCTTCAATTGCTGATTTTATGGAGAGACTCAGTTCTTGGAACAGCTGAGAAACTGGCTGTTTTGCCCCAGAAGAAAGGTTTCTAAATTCCAGGGACTTCTGTGGTGGTCCAGTGGTTAAGAATCCGAGGGCTGGGTCCCTGGTCAGGGAGCTAAGATCCATATACCTCCTAGGCAAGAGAAACAGAACATAAACAACAGAAACAATATTGTAACAAATTTGATAAAGACTTTTAAAATGGATCACATCAAAAACAAAAATCTTTTAAAAATTCTAATACAATTCTTTCTTTAGACACTAGCCTAGAAATCTGACCAATCTACAAAGTATCAACATCTCTAGGACTCCACGGAATTTAAAAAATACATCTGTATGTATCCTTTACTTATACTTCATTTTTTTTCTGTGCTGGTAGAAAGAATCCAGGTAGTTGGCATTTCAGGACTAGAAGTGCTAGTTGGTTTCCCACAGAGGGGGAGAGGACTCCTGATGTCCTCATAAAATACCCGTGAAAGTGCTTCATACCCTGTAGAAGAGTGTTCAAATATTCAGTTTGTTTCTCTTTCTTTTTTATTTTTTAAATTATTAAAGTATGATAACACATTGACAGGAGCCTTGAAAAATATGGAACAAAGTTACATATAGCTCTACTACATATTACAATTATTTTTTAAGTAGATAAATTAAGATTTTTAGTTGGAATTTTAATGTCTAACTCTCAAAAATTAATAGAATAGATATACAGAAAAGTAGAAGCACAGCTGAAAAGCACCATGAACCATGTCAACATAAGTAAGATTTAGACAATTTTCACACAACAGTAGGATACAAATTATATTCAAGTTCCCAGAGACTATAAACTAGGAGACACTGGAACATATCCAGGGACATAAAACAAGGTAAAAAAAATTTCTTGATCTAAAGATATTAAAAACATACAGAGTCTGTCCTCTTGTCACTGTAGAATTGTGTTAGAAATCTATATCCAATGATATTTGAAAATAACCCACAAATTTTCAAGTGCAATGTGACATTTACCAAGAGAGGTCTTTGATTTAGCCATTGAAAGCCTCAATAAAGTTAGAAGACTGAAAAAACACAGAGGGTGATTACAGAGAAGAAAACATTTAAGTGAGAAATTAATACAAAGATACTTTAACACACCCCTGTATTTGTAACAGTAAAAATGAAAAGAGAATTTACCAGAATTTTTTGCATGTGGCTGAAGTTGCTCAATGCAACTAAATACAATGTGGAATCTTGAATAAGTTATGGAAATAAATAACAGACATTAGCATAAAATTTTGTGAAATTCAAATATTCATTTTAACTACTATTCTCTGCCCACTCTTCCCCTTTAGTTCAAGGTCATATTGCATAGGACTCGAGTGCCAAATGTCCTGGTTTGAATTCCTTTTCTATCCTTTATTGTACTGTTGGCAAGGTTTCTCTGTGCTTCATTTTCCCCATCTGTAAAATGGGAAAGATAATAGTACCCTGCTTAGAGGGCTTTCATGAGGCTTGTGTGCATGTGTGCTAAGCTGCTTCAGTTGTGTCCAATTCTTCGTGACCCTGTGGACTGCAGCCCATCAGGCTCCGTCATGCTGCTAAGCTGCTAAGTCACTTCAGTCGTGTCCGACTCTGTGCGACCCCATAGACGGCAGCCCACAAGGCTCCCCTGTCCCAGGCAAGAACACCGGAGGGGGTTGCCATCTCCTTCTCCAATGCATGAAAGCGAAAAGTGAAAGTGAAGTCACTCAGTCGTGTCTGACTCTTAGCGATCCCATGGACTGGAGCCCACCAGGCTCCTCTGTCCATGGGATTTTCTAGGCAAGAGTGCTGGAATGGGGTGCCATTGCCTTCTCCATCATGAGGTTTACATAAATTTAAACATGTAAAGTACTTTGATTAGTCCCCGGTTTTATATATCAAGGATGCCTCTGGACAGAGTATGTAACTGAGAAACACAGACAAGTTGCCCTATCCTCAAAGAGTTTAAAGGCTGATATCCACATGGTAGAAATAGAAAACCCAGTAATTACAGGTAATGTGACAAGTACTTCTCTGAATGGAGAGAGAGAACAGAGACAGAGCCAGAAATTCAGCCTTGAAGGATGCCTGGGTTTTCCTAAACAGAAACAGCTTATCAGTTAGGCACTCTGGGTCACTCCATTTAGCTCAACAAGGTTATCTGAAAGATAGAAGTCACAAGAAAACCAGGAAAAGTAATAGCCCAGAAGAGCGAGAGAGAGCATCTTGGGGATTTTAATCCTGATGCTCAGTCATTAGCATGACTTAGCTGTTTTCCTGGACTCCTTTCCAACTGGTTCCTTGGTCTCTGCTTCGTATTATGCTCTCTTCCCTGTCATTTCTATATATCCACAGCTAGAGCCTGCCTTGACCCCTGGTGACCCTGAGGGGTTCTTTTTCTCTCTTTTATTTTTGGCTATGCCACGGGACATGAGGGATCCTAGTTCCCCAACGAGGGACTGAACTCATGCTCTCTGCATTGGACGTGGATTCTCAGCCACTGGACCACCAGGGAAGTCCCCTCTCATGACTTTTCTTTATATATGATTTTAGATCTTGTTCCTGTTATTGATAGCCACATTCTCTCCTTCTTCTAATTCATTCTTAGAGAGTATCTGATTGACCTCATCCTTTTTTGGTGTCAGGTATGTTTTAAGTTGCTGGCCAGGTTCTGGGTTGCCCACCATTGCATCAGGTGCCAACTCTGGTCCTGTCAGCTAAGGCACAAGCACCTCCATGAACTGTGGCCACCTCAGGCTACCTCTTCAACAGCAGCTATAGGTAGTGAAGTTTCCCTTCGAAAGGAAATATGGGTGTAGCAGTCATGGTGCTCTGTTTAGAACAGAAAGAAGAAATAACACATACAAAGAACGTGGAAAAAGAGAAATGCAGTGTGTCTAGAGTTGACTCAACACATTTATTTACTGAGACATCGCTAAATATCAGTCACTGTGCCGGGAGTGGATAACAAATGCCGTGATAAATGGTATCTAGGGTGTTAAGGGAAGCCATTGCAGGGTCACCTGAACCAGACAGGCGGTGTCAACAAAGCCTTCTAAGAGGAAGTAAACTTTACATCTGGACCAGAAAGAGGAATAGGAATAAAAAAGAGCTTAGCATATTCCAAGATCTGAAAGTAGCTTTAATGAGGCTGCCAGAAATGAGAGGGAATAATAAGGGATAGGCCGGGACTACCTCATTCAGGACCTAACAACTGTTAATGACCATTTATTGAACACAGAACTGAACACTATGCTAAACCTTTTATGTGTATGTATGGCTTGTTTAATTCTCCCACCAACCCTATCAGGTGGGAATAATTATTCCTTACGGTTTTTTTTTGGTAAGATGAGAAAATCAAGACTCAGTGAGATTTAGTAACTTTCTTATGATCACTTAACTAGCAAGTGCCCAAACTGCTAAATTATACTTACTCTATGGATTATTGTCTTTATTATAAGAGCTGCGGGAAGCCATCAGAGGGTTTCAGGCAAATTTGTGTTTCAGAAAGATCCCTCTGGTTGCAGAGTAGAGTGGATTACAAGGAGTAAAGGGGGACATGGGCGACCCTTTGGGTTCCTATTGCAGACCAGGTAAAAGGCAGTAGTAAAGTGGACCAGGATGATAAAAGTGCCACGGAAGTATTCATTCATTCATTCCTCTGTCCAATACATATTTAATAAGCTCCTACTCTTAGTACGAGGATATAAAATTAAACAAGGATATAAAGTTAAACAAGGCAAATGAGGGTCTTGCCCTCACGGAGTTCATTTAAGGGATAGAATAGACGGGAGTTAGTGGAGTTGAATGTGAGAGTGAGGGAGAAGAGGGAGTCTGGGGTGGTTTACTGGCTCGTGCTTGGCTCCAAACCCTCACCCTTTCTACCTCATTACTCTCCCTAAGATGGTGTATGTTCAGTGGGGAGTAGGGGGCCAACTGGTAAGTAAGGAGGACCAAGGACACTTAGGAAACGGTTTTGTATACTGTTCTCATCAGCTCAGACTTTACTCTGGAGACTTTAGGGAGCCAGTGAAAATGTGTAATCAGGGAAATGACTTGACCAGATACACATGTTAACTTGATCAAGGTTAATCCTTTCAGAAACTAAAATTCCTCCAGGAGTGTAGAGCCAGTTTAAGTCTTCTTTTCGTATTCTGCCCTCTAGTGGCAAGAAGAAAATCAGCACGTTCCAGCTCTTCAGGTTTACGAGGAGCCGCCAGCTTTGATTAGCCGTGAATGTCACAGCTCCCGCACTTCTGAGCACGTTGTGTTGCTCAGTCTTCAGCAGAGACCAGGCATTTATTCCAGAATTCCCCCAGTTCCATGGATACAGCCCTGTCTCCCATTATAGAAAACCCTCTTCTGAGAACTCTTCCCCAGCCTGGTTCCCAGCTGCTCCTCACCTCACCTCTACACCCTTCCTCTCCTCAACGCCCTTACAATGCAGAGCCGGCAGTAAGCAGCCCTGAGGTCATAAAAGCTAGCACTGCTGTCCTCAAGTGGGGACCTAGGGAAGTGCATGTTGCATTTTCCCTGGAACCTCTCTCTGAAAGTCAAATCTTTATTAACTCGGTATCTTATTGAGCCTTCTTTTCTTTTTGCATCCGAGTTATAAACAGACAGTACCCCTTTCCACTCTCGGGCTCAGATTTAAGGAAGCAATGTGGAGGAGGAAAAAGCAGGACCTCCTCCCAATGAATTCAGCATTTTCATCATCATCATTACCAGCAGGGAAAAAGAGAGTAGGGCAGATAAAGGATAGCCTCCGCAAAGACATCCCTTGCTTTCCTCCAGAATAATTATTCTTTTTTCAAAACTTAATCCTTGTCCTTTTGCCCCAGAATCTCCATGCTTCTAAAACGGAGCTCTGACTATAACGAAAGAGTCACATCCAAGTGTATGGATCTTGAAAATAAATACTGGAATCTCTTCTCAAAATTTTGGATTGATTTAAACACCCTCTGGCAACGTTCCTTTGGCCTCCTTGCCAATGCTAATGAACCTGGGCCGCAATCTCCTCCACTCCTTGACTCAGCACTTAGTAGCAAAGTGACCCTTCAAATCTCATCTCAGCAAAGACAGCTCCTCTACCTGCTAAGAGGGTGATTTTTGTGAATTAAACAGGGATGCTGTTTTTTCTAATTTAGCACATACATGCCACCCACAGGCAATTTATTCCAGAATTTCTTTCAAAGCCTGAGGCTTTAAGATTTCTGACCGACAGATTCCTCCCCCATTCAAACCCTCTATTCACCCAGGAATTTGTGATGGAAATAGTCCTGCTGGCTAGAGTGGTGAGGCATACCAGCGCTGCTCGGAGCTGAGTGGCCGTTGCCATGGGGGCGAGAGTGTTTGTATAGAACTGTCTATACAAGGTGGTAGGCTTGAGGGCTGCTTAGGTTTGGAGGATTCTAGAACTGAGCCAGCGCCCTCAGTTTACAGATGAGGAAATTGAGGCCCATAGAGTCAGTTTGATGATTCATTCAGGGTCCTAGGGCAAGTTAGAAACAGAGTTGTGCTCTTTGCAATACTTTTTTTTTTTATGTGGACTATTTTTTAAAATTCTTTACTGCATTTGTGGGCTTCCTTCATAGCTCAGTTGGTAAAGAATCTGCCTGCAATGCAGGAGACCCCGGTTCAATTCCTGGGTCAAGAAGATCGACTGGAGAAGAGACGACTACCACTCCAATATTCTTGGGCTTCCCTGGTGGCTCAGCTGGTAAGGAATCTGCCTGCAATCCAGGAGACCTGGGTTTGAACCCTGGGTTGGGAAGATCCCCTGGAGAAGGGAAAGGCTACCCACTCCAGTATTCTGGCCTGGAGAATTCCATGGACCATATAGTCCATAGGGTTGCAAAGAGTTGGCAGGACTTTCACTTTCACTGCATTTGTTACAATATTGCTTCTGTTTTGTTTTTTACTGTAAGGCATGTGGGATCCCAATTCCCCAAGCAGGGATCGAACCTGCCCCCTCCTCATTGGGAGGTGAAGTCTGAAGCACTGGACCATCAGGGAAGTCCTGACTCTTTGCAATATTACAACACCCTTTTCATGAGGACACTCACTCTGGTTGAGTAGGTGCTCCTCCACCCATTTCCACTAATGTCACTGTGCTATTCCAGCACCACCAATTTCAGATATAAGCGCCAGGAAATAAAGGACTGGCAATGATGAACGTGTAAATACCCTTGCATTAAATTACATATGCACACCTGTGGGTGACTGAGGTAACTGGGTATTTGTAGAGCTCTCTGATTCTTGGAATTCCTCAAACCTCAGTTTCCTCATGAGTGAAACTGAGAAAAGAAATAGTACCTATCTCAAAGGATTAAATGAGATTAGGTATTTAAAGTACTTAAGCACAGTAGCTGCCATAGATTAAGTACTGGATATTAGATTGCTTCTATTATGTCTTTCTCTAATGGAACATGTCAGGGATTGTCTTTAAGGCACTGGGTTAAATGCTTTAATTTTTTTTTCATTTAATTTTCACAATAACCCTTTGAAGTAGGTTGTTCCATTTTCTGTGCAGCACTGATGAAAAAACTAGGCCTAGAGAGGCTGAGTAACTTGCAAAAAGTCACAGGACTAGGAAGTGGCCGAGTAAGAATCAAAGCCAGGTCTGTCTGACATTAATGCCCTCAATCTTAATAATTAGATTATTCTACTGTCTTCCCTGGTGGCTTAGTCGGTAAGGAATCTGCCTGCAATGCAGGAGACCCAGGTTCGATCCCCGGGTCAGGAAGATCCCCTGAAGAAGGAAATGGCAACCCATTCCTGTATTCTTGCCTGGAGAATCCCGTGGACAGAGGAGCCTTCGGACTTCAGTCCACAGGGTTACAGAAGAGTCGGACTCCACTTAGCAATTACACCACCACCACATCTCCTACACAAAAGCAGAAAATCAACTGGTCTATTCCAGTGCCTTTAACTTTGTTTCCTAGAACTCTAAATCTAGATACAGTAGATAGATAATTACATATGGAATGGGCTGCCTCATCCATATAAATACATTTTAATTAAACCCACTGAAACTGTAAGCAAAGAATTTGTTTTCACTCCCCTTTAATTACAGCTCTTTAAGAGACCCTACTTAGCCATTTGGTATGAGACAATTTCTCAATGACTGAATGCCATTTTATTAAATATTCTATTGTTTTAAAAACTCCTAGTATGTCCTGGTAAGACCTCTGTAAAAAATACCAATCTAATTGAAATCGTGTCCCCAAACGCTTGAGATTCTACTTATGTAGTAGGCTGTCTATCCTTAAAGATCTCTTTGGGTGTAAGAGATAGAAATTAAACATCTTTCTTTAACAGATATTCTCCTATTCTTATTAAAAATATCAGTTTTAGGATCTTCCAGAGTGTAACTCAAATTTCTCTTGTGGTCGCATCATTCAGTTTCTATCAGAACAATTCCAGTCAGAGCTTAGTTGTTCTCGGCTGTTCCCTTCTCTTTCTCTCTCTTTTATCCCTCAGTGGTTTCGTCCACTCCTCTACCTTCAACTATTCCTGCTAGATGGAGAACTACCACATCAATCTTATTCATTCAATAAATATTCATTAACTTCTTGCTATGTTCTACAACCTGAATCTCACTCCAGTCCAGTTGTTTGTGGAACATCTTCAACAGGATAATGTGAGGTATTTGACAACCCTGTAAAAGTAGCTCTGGGTAAGAAAATGCCTTGACTTCTCTGGATTCCAATCTTGGCATCACTTCTCCCACCCTTCTTATCTTTACATTAGCTGTCCATGCTGACTCTACAAATCTTATCTCAGTTCCACTTGGAGCTCTGCTAAAAATAACTAATATATATCAACCTGAAGTCAATAAGGCCTACATCATCATCTTTTCCACCAAACCACTCTGTGCTCTTAATTTCCTTCAGGATTTCATCTGATAGAGGCCTTAGTCCTCCAAAATTTTCTCGAGGCCACTTGATTGCTCTGACACAATCCACTCCCCTTTAGGAACTAATTTTTAAAAGAAATTTATTTTATGTATTTATTTGGCTGTGCTGGGTCTTAGCTGCAGCACTCGGGATCCTCGCTTTTCATTATGGCATGCTGGATCTTTAGTTGTGGCGTGTGGGATCTAGTTAGTTCCCTGACCAGGGACTGAACCTGGGCCCTTGCCTTGGGAGCATAAAGTCTTAGCCACTGGACCACCAGGGAAGTCCCTTTAGTACCTAATGTTAAAACACAAATCCAGTCATATTATTCCCCTGCTTAAAACTAGTCTACAAATTCCCATTGCACTAAGAGATTCCTAACTCAGATTCCTTACTAGGGCCTAGAAGAAACTGAATGATCTGGCCTCTACCCACCTATCTCCTCTCACTTCTTGCCACTCTCTCCTACTGTGCTCCAGTCACACTGGCCTTCTTTCAATTCCTGGAACAGGCAACACTCTCTCTGGGCCTAGGCTTTAGCAAAAAGCTCTCTTCTGTCTGCTCTTGTCATGGTCTGTTTCTCAGCCTTTGAGACTTGGTCCAAGGCTCTTTCCCTGGTCCAAACTGGCCTTCGTCCCTAATCATTCCTTTTCATGATATCATTTATTTCTTCATAACATTTATTTCAAATGTTATATATTTTTAGAATACACCTATTTGTTGTCTGCCTCCCCTTCTAGATTGGAGGCTCCATGAGGGCAGGGGTCAAGTCCACTTACTTCTTCAATGCATATGTTGCATTTACCATATTGCCTGGCACATAGTAAGTGCTCATAAATGGTGGCTACTATCTTTATTTATGAAATTAAAAGACACTTGCCCCTTTGAAGAAAAGCTATGATAAACATAAACAGCATATTAAAAACCAGAGATATCACTTGGCCAACAAAGGTCTGTATAGTCAAGCTATGGTTTTTCTAGTAGTCATGTATAGATGTGAGAGTTGGACCATGAAGAAGGCTGAGTGCTGAAGAATTGTTGCTTTTGAACTGTGGTGTTGGAGATGACTCTTGAGAATCCCTTGGATAGCAAGAGCAAATCACTCAATCCTAAAGGAAACCAATCGTAAATATTCATTGGAAGGACGGATGCTGAAGCTGAAGCTCCAGTACTTTGGCCACCTGATTGAAGAGCCAATTCATTGGAAAAGACCTTGATGCTGAGAAAGATTGAGAGCAGGAGGAGAGGGGGTGACAGAGGATGAGATGGTTGGACGGCATCACTGACTCAATGGACATGAATTTGAGCAAACTCTGGGAGATAGTGAAGGACAGGGAAGCCTGGTGCACTGCAGTCCATGGGGTTGCAAAGAATCAGACACAACTGAGCAACTGAACAACAATGATCTTTATTCCTAGTGAACTCCCTTTCGCATTCTGTAAAATGGCCATTTCAAAGCTTTCCCACTCTCTTTGAACAATGTCTTCTAACCTCTATCTCCTCAAAAATCTAAATAGAAACTGCCATCCTATTCCCATTTTCTATGATTTCCTTAAATGTCCTACATTTGAGTGACACTGGACCACTCAACATTCCATCACATGCCAGCCCATTGTTCACGCTGCCTCCCTGCCAGAAATACCCTCTCAACCCACTCTCATCCTTTGTTATCATCTTGTCCTTAAAACCCAATGCAAATGGCATATTCCTTCTCCAATTTTTCCTAATAACCTACAACAAACTGCTCCCTTTTAAGTATTCTCAAAATGTTTCACAATATTTTTACATGAACATTTCCACTTTTTATCTGTGTTATCTGTGTGGGTCTCCTACCCTGGAAGGTGAATTCTTTAGGGAGGAAATATTTGTTTTCTTCTTTTTTGAGCACAACTCTTGATGCATAGTATGCAGTCAATATATAGTAATCAAATTAATAAATCCAGGGGCATCCTTGGCTGTCCAACTGTTAAGAATCTGTGCTTTCACTGCAGGGGATCCAAGTTCGATCCCTGATCAGGGAACTAAGATTGCATATGCAGTGTGGCCAAAAAATAAATGAATCAATAAATCTATGACAGAACATCTTTACAAGAAATTCAAAGGTTGTCCCAAAATCTAGTAAGAGACCTGATAGGTGTGTTAGTCAAGCCTCACATACATCTTTTCTTCAGAAGGCACAGAAATCCTCAAAGAAGTCTCTCTTTGGATTTTCTTCCTATATGGATAAACAAAAAATCCAGAAATAAAGTGAAAATTGGGTGAAATCAGAGTTCCTTGGGCTGACCACTAGGGCTTTATGAAATTCGGTACTCATTACTTGGGAAAAACGTGAATTCTACCTCTAACTGTCCTTAATAAATAACAGGCGTCGCTCCAAATATTCTGACTTAATTTGTCTAGCATATCGACATTAAAATTTTTTTGAAAGCTCCCTAGATGATCAAGGGCTTCCCAATGGTTCAGAGGTAAAGAATCCTCTTGCCAGTGCGGGAGATGCAGGTTCAATCCCTGGTCAGGAAGATCCCCTGGAGAAGGGACCCATGCAGAATTCTTGCCTGGAGAATCCCATGGACAGAGGAGCCTGGCGGGCTACCATCCATGGAGTCACAGAGAGTCAAACACGACTTGGCTACTGAATACACACACACATACACACACACACACACATTAGGTGTGCAGCCAGGATGCAGAACCAATTCCTAGAATGGTGTTATGGCTTAATGTTTATGTCCCCCTCAAAATTCATGTGTTGAAGTCCTAACTTCTAATGTGATAATATTTGAAAGTGTGATCTTTGGGAAATAATTACATTAGATAAAGTTGTGAGGGTACAGCCCACATGGTGGGATTAGTGTCCTTGTAAGAAAAGAAAGAGACCCTGACTTTTCTCTTTAACGTCCACCTAAGGATACAGTTCTCTTTTGGAGCACCTAATGCTATTAGGTGCTAATCCAGGTGCGACCGGTGCACATAGCGCGGCCGAGAGGAGCTACCCCACGTCTGAGGTCAGTGCCAGGCTGTGACAGAGCAGGGGCCGCCAAGAGGAGCTACCCCACGCCTGAGGCCAGGGGCGGTGGCCGGGAGGAGCAACCCCATGTCCAAAGAGCAGTGGCTGCGCGAGCTCAGGAGGGCCTAGAGGGGCTATTCTATGTTCAAGGTCAGGAGGGGTGGCAGTGAGGAGATACCCCTCGTCCAAGGTAAGGAGCAGTCATGAAGAGATTCCCCACATCCAAGGTAAAAGAAACCCAAGTAAGACAGTAGGTGTTGCAAGAGGGCATCAGAGGGCAGACACACTGAAACCATAATCACAGAAAACTAGTCAATCTAATCACACTAGGACCACAGCCTTGTCTAACTCAATGAGACTAAGCCATGCCATGTGGGGCCACCCAAGACAGGCGGGTCATGGTGGAGAGGTCTGACAGAATGTGGTCTGCTGGAGAAGGGAATGGCAAACCACTTCAGTATTCTTGCCTTGAGAACCCCATGAACACTATGAAAAGGCAAAATGATAGGATACTGAAAGAGGAACTCCCCAGGTCAATAGGTGCCCAATATGCTACTGGAGATCAGTGGAGATATAACTCCAGAAAGAATGAAGGGATGGAGCCAAAGCAAAAACAATACCCAGCTGTGGATGTGACTGGTGAGAGAAGCAAGGTCCGATGCTGTAAAAAGCAATATTGCATAGGAACCTGGAATGTCAGGTCCATGAATCAAGGCAAATTGGAAGTGGTCAAACAAGAGATGGCAAGAGTGAACATCGACATTCTAGGAATCAGTGAACTAAAATGGACTGGAATGGGTGAATTTAACTCAGATGACCATTATATCTACTACCGCAGGCAGGAATCCCTCAGAAGAAATGGAGTAGCCATCATGGTCAACAAAAGAGTCCGAAATGCAGTACTTGGATGCAATCTCAAAAACGACAGAATGATCTCTGTTCCTTTCCAAGGCAAACCATTCGATATCACAGTAATCCAAGTATATGCCCCAACCAGTAATGCTGAAGAAGCTGAAGTTGAACGGTTCTATGAAGACCTACAAGACCTTTTAGAACTAACACACAAAAAAGATGTCCTTTTCATTATAGGGGACTGGAATGCAAAAGTAGGAAGTCAAGAAACACCTGGAGTAACAGGCAAATTTGGCCTTGGAGTACAGAATGAAACAGGGCAAAGACTAATAGAGTTTTGCCAAGAAAATGCACTGGTCATAGCAAACACCCTCTTCCAACAACACAAGACAAGACTCTACACATAGACATCACCAGATGGTCAACACCAAAATCAGATTGACTATATTCTTTGCAGCCAAAGATGGAGAAGCTCTATACAGTCAACAAAAACAAGACCAGGAGCTGACCATGGCTCAGATCATGAACTCCTTATTGCCCAAATTCAGACTTAAATTGAAGAAAGTAGGGAAAACCACTAGACCATTTAGGTATGACCTACATCAAATCCCTTATGATTATACAGTGGAAGTGAGAAATAGATTTAAGGGCCTAGATCTGATAGATAGAGTGCCCGATGAACTATAGACTGAGGTTCATGACATTGTACAAGAGACAGGGATCAAGACCATCCCCATGAAAAAGAAATGCAAAAAAGCAAAATGGCTGTCTGGGGATGCTCTACAAATATCTGTGAAAAGAAGAGAAGCGAAAAGCAAAGGAGAAAAGGAAAGATATAAGCATCTGAATACAGAGTTCCAAAGAAAAGCAAGAAGAGATAAGAAAGCCTTCCTCAGCAATCAATGCAAAGAAATAGAGGCAAACAACAAAATGGGAAAGACTAGAGAACTCTTCAAGAAAATTAGATACCAAGGGAACATTTCATGCAAAGATGGGCTCCATAAAGGACAGAAATGGTATGGACCTAACAGAAGCAGAAGATATTAAGAAGTGGCAAGAATACACAGAAGAACTGTACAAAACAGATCTTCATGACCCAGATAATCACGATGGTGTGATCACTCACCTAGAGCCAGACATCCTGGAATGTGAAGTCAAGTGGGCCTTAGAAAGCATCACTATGAACAAAGCTAGTGGAGGTAATGGAATTCCAGTTGAGCTATTTCAAATCCTGAAAGATGATGCTGTGAAAGTGCTGCATTCAATATGCCAGCAAATTTGGAAAACTCAGCAGTGGCCACGGGACTGGAAAATGTCAGTTTTCATTCCAATCCCAAAGAAAGGCAATGCCAAAGAATGCTCAAACTACCGCACAAGTACACTCATCTCACACACTAGTAAAGTAATGCTTAAAATTCCCCAATTCAGGCTTCAGCAGTATGTGAACCATGAACTTCCAGACGTTCAAGCTGGTTTTAGAAAAGGCAGAGGAACCAGAGATCAAATTGCCAACATCCGCTGGATCATGGAAAAACCAAGAGAGTTCCAGAAAAACATCTATTTCTGCTTTATTGACTATGCCAAAGCCTTTGACTGTGTGGATCACAATAAACTGTGGAAAATTCTGAAAGAGATGGAAATACCAGACCACCTGACCTGCCTCTTGAGAAACCTATATGCAGGTCAGGAAGCAACAGTTAGAACTGGACATGGAACAACAGACTGGTTCCAAATAGGAAAAGGAGTATGTCAAGGCTGTATATTGTCACCCTGCTTATTTAACTTATATGCAGAGTACATTGAGAAACGCTGGGCTGGAAGAAACATAAGCTGGAATCAAGATTGCCGGGAGAAATATCAATAACCTCAGATATGCAGATGACACCATCCTTATGGCAGAAAGTGAAGAGGAACTAAAAAGCCTCTTGATGAAAGTGAAAGAGGAGAGTGAAAAAGTTGGCTTAAAGCTCAAGATTCAGAAAACGAAGATCATGGCATCTGGTCCCATCACTTCATGGGAAATAGATGGGGAAACAGTGGAAACAGTGTCAGACTTTATTTTGGGGGGCTCCAAAATCACAGCAGATGGTGACTGCAGCCATGAAATTAAAAGACACTTACTCCTTGGAAGAAAAGTTATGACCAACTTAGATAGCATATTGAAAAGCAGAGACATTACTTTGCCAACAAAGGTCCGTCTAGTCAAGGCTATGGTTTTTCCAGTGGTCATGTATGGATGTGAGAGTTGGACTGTGAAGAAGGCTGAGTGCTGAAGAATTGATGCTTTTGAACTGTGGTGTTGGAGAAGACTCTTGAGAGTCCCTTGGACTGCAAGGAGATCCAACCAGTCCTTTCTGAAGGAGATCAGCCCTGGGATTTCTTGGGAAGGACTGATGCTAAAGCTGAAACTCCAGTACTTTGGCCACCTCATGCGAAGAGTTGACTCATTGGAAAAGACTCTGATGCTGGGAGGGATTGGGGGCAGGAGGAAAAGGGGGCGACAGAGGATGAGATGGCTGGATGGCATCACTGACTCGATGGGCCTGAGTCTGAGTGAACTCCAGGAGTTGGTGATGGACTGGGAGGCCTGGCATGCTGTGATTCATGGGGTCGCAAAGAGTTGGACATGACTGAGTGACTGAACTAACTAACTAACTAACTAAGGATACAGTAAGAAGGGTGTTATCTGCAAGCCAGGAAGAGAGCCCTCACCAAGAACCTAACCATGCTGACAGCCTGACCTTGGACTTCCCATCCCCCACAACTATGAGAAATCAGTATCTGTTGTTTAAGCCACCCAGTATACATACTTATAACAGCCCAAGCTGGCTAAGACAATTGATAATTCACTGGTCTTTCATACAGATATAGTTCTGAGCAGTGATTCAACAAATAATTATTATCATACAAAGCACTTTGGAACACTGTCTGGCACATAGAAAATGCTCAATAAATGTTCCTATTTGTATCAGAATCGTCATCACCATCATCAAGTAGGTAACCAGTAGGGTTTTTACAGAAATACTTCCTTTAACTTTCAATAATGAGTGAAAGGTGTTGTATTTTTCTGATAAAGAGACTATGGCTTAGGAGATTTAAGTGGTTTGAACAAGTTTTCAGAGTCAAGACTGAAATTATGTCTTTAATTACAGGTTAATGGCTGGAGAAACACCTTCTTGTTTAGATTTACTCAAAATAACAATTCCCAAGACCGATATCACTATTTATACTTCCTCTGTTTTCTTGGCCATCATCCACTTTTGTTTTCCAGATTAAGTCCTCCAAGAAAGGTTTAAATAATACTCAGTATGAGCTAAAACCCAACACAAGTGCACACAATTTTTGGACCTAAAAACCTAACAGTTTCACGTTGGAACAATTAACTTTATTTACAATTCAGGGGCTCCAGGTCTTAGGCTATCCTCCAGGCTTGAAGAGATCAGATTGCTAAAGATGGCCTTTTTCTAGAGGTTCATTTCTTATCTAGTAGCCATGCCCTTGTCCCTTGATGATTTCTACAATTGTTCATTTCCAAAAAACTCAGAGGATAATGCCCGGAAATGAGTCCAGAGAGGTAAAAGGTGAAGAGAAGTGATGCTGTTGACATTATCCCAATATCCCTAGGAACTCAGGTCAATCCAGGACAATTTTGCGCCCTGATTATTTCGCTGAATCCAAAATTGGATATGGTTTTCAACAGTCTGACTTCCTTGAGGTGAGAGAAAAACCCAGAGATGGGCCAGATTCCTACCAGGAAGCCCTATATTTTACTTGGCTAATACTCTTTGCTAAAGAACCAAATCAAAGTCATCTCTTTTGTGACAGCATGATCACAGTTTCCTCTGTGGTCCCCACTGGAACTACTGATACCTTTATAGCACTTATCATTGTATTAGGATTGATTACCTATCACTTCTCTTTATCTTGCTATGAACAAATAGAAGGATCTTATTTATTTCTTTTATCTGTCTAACAATAGCAATTACACAATAGCAGATACATTGGAGATACTCAATAAATGAAATAGTCAAACAAACTGATGCATGAATAGATAGTAAGCTTTGGGGGTCTCATTTATGCCTGAAGTGATCTCACAATTGCAGACAATGTACTTTTTGCATTATTTGGGCCTGTATCTGTGCCTCATGAGAGTTGATTAACTAGATGATAAATTTTATTTTGCTATATTCATCTTGGTATCTTCCACAGTATCAGTTCTCAAGAACTATATGTTGATTGTTCCGCTCAGAAATTGAATAGAATTCATATGTTTTAAATGGGACAAAGTCCATCTATAAACTTAATAAACATTTATTGGATTCTTGCTATATAACATATAGTCATATATCATGAATTCTTGTTATATGTCATATAGTCTCTTGTCATATACAAAATATGGCAGGAGATAGGATATATAAAAGTTTGGGCCAGGATTAGTCTTATAAAGGATGCAAATCTGGAACTAGATCTTTTAAAATTGCAGGAAATTCCCTGGTGGTCAAGTGGTTAGGGTTCCATGCTCCCACTGCAGGCAGCCCTGGTTTGATCCCCAGTTGGGGAACTAAAATCCTGAGAGCTGTGCTATACAGCCAAAGAATAAATAAATAAATAAAATAAACTGTAAATTTGAGATCATAAAATACCAGGGCATTTTAGGTTATAGGAAGACTATCAAAAGCAGAGAGACAAGAATGAATATGGTCTATTTGAGAGATATTAACTGTGTAGTCATGGGTTCTCACCAAAGAAGATATGTAAATGGCTGACAAGTGCAGGAAAAGATACTCAACATTATTAGTCACTAAGGAAATGCCAATTAAAATCACAATGAGATACCACTTCACATCCACTGCTGCTGCTGCTGCTGCTGCTGCTGCTGCTGCTGCTGTGTCGCTTCAGTCATGTCCGACTCTGTGCGACCCCAGAGAGGGGCAGCCCACCAGGCCCCCCCGTCCCTGGGATTCTCCAGGCAAGAACCCTGGAGTGGGTTGCCATTTCCTTCTCCAATGCATGAAAGTGAACAGTGAGAGTGAAGTCGCTCAGTCGTGTCCAACTCTTCGCGACCCCATGGACTGCAGCCTACCAGGCTCCTCTGTCCATGGGATTTTCCAGGCAAGAGTACTGGAGTGGGGTGCCATTGCCTTCTCCTTCACATCCACTAGGATGGTGATAATCAAAAAGACTGACAATGTCAAGTGTTGATGAGGATGTGGAGAAACTGGAACCTTCCTATATCATCGGTGGGAATATAAAATGAATATAAAATGGTCACTTTGGAAAATAGTTTGAGTTTCCTAAAATGTTCAACATAAACTTAGTCTATGAGTCAGAAATTTCATTCTGAGGAACCACCCATATATATGTCCACTCAGAAATTTGTACCTGAATGTTCATAATAGCATTATTCATAGGAGGCCCAAAATGGAAATCACCTAAATGTATATCAGCTGGTGAATGGATACAAAACAAAACATGGTTTATCCATCTGACAGATACTGTACAGCAATAAGAAGGAATGAAATGGGACTTCCCTGGTGATCCAGTGACTAAGATTCATGCTCCCAATGCCAGGGGCTGGGGTTCCATCACTGGTCAGAGAACGAGATCACATGTGCTGCAACTAAGACCCAGTGCAGCCAAATAGATAAGCAGGAAAGAATGAATTACCGATAAACTATATAGCATGGATGAACTTTAAAAACATCATGCTAAGTGAAAAAAAGCCAGATACAAAAGATTCCACTTAAATGCAATGTAGGATTCCATCTATATGAATTCCGTAAAACATAACTTTATAGAGAGAAAGCTGATGAGTAATTTTCTGGAGCTAGGAGTGGGAGCAGGAATTGACTGCAAATGACCTCAAAGGAACTTTTAGGGGTGAGGGAAATACACCAAAACTAGATTGTGATGATGGTCATAATTACAAATTTACTAAAAATCATTGAACTGCATATTTACAATAGGTTAGTTTTATGATATACAAATTATACCTCAATAGAGCTGTGAAAACAAAAAGGTTTAAATCAAATCTTAGCTAGCTATGAGACTTGGACAAGTTATTTTAGCTCCTTGAACCTGTATTTTTTAATTTGTAAAATAGGAATGATAAAAATAGTACTGTAGCTACCCAATGAAGACTAAGGTCATTCAGTAAAGCACATAGCACACAGTGATTATTCAGTGAATATCAGTGTTTGTTATTATTAGTGTTATCAGAAGATGGTGAGGAGCTCTGCTTGATAGGATGAGCACACGGCCCATAGAGGGCGCGTGAGTACTGGGGTGCAGTAAGTCAGGCAGGACTAGTTGATGGAGACGATGATATTGGTACTTATGTCTGTGTCCGGAGAAGGCAATGGCACCCCACTCTAGTACTCTTGCCTGGAAAATCTCGTGGATGGAGGAGCCTGGTGGGCTGCAGTCCATGGGGTCGCTGAGGGTTGGACACAACTGAGCAACTTCACTTTCACTTTTAACTTTCGTACATTGGAGAAGGAAATGGCAACCCACTCCAGTGTTCTTGCCTGGAGAATCCCAGGGACGGGGGAGCCTGGTGGGCTGCTGTCTATGGGGTCACACAGAGTCGGACACAACTGAAGCAACTTAGCAGCAGCAGCAGCTATGTCTATGTCTCCATTGGGGGCTTGCAAATTGGTTCATCAGTACCATCTTTCTAGATTCCATATATATGCAGTAATACATGATATTTGTTTTTCTCTTTCTGGCTTACTTCACCCTTGGAGTAAACTCTAGGTTCATCCACCCAATTAGAACTGACTCAAATGCTTTCCTTTTTATGGCTTAGTAATATTCCACTGTGTGTATATACCACAGTTTCTTTATCCAACCAGGGCTCCATAACAACCTAGAGGGGTGGGTAGAAGGGAAGTTCAAGGGGGAGGGGATGTATATATACCTATGATTGATTCATGTTGATGTATGGCAGAAACCAACACAATATTGTAAAGCAATTATTCTTCAACTAAATAAATATATATTTATAAATATATATTTTTTAAGAAGGTGCATGGAGATATTGAGACAAGAGATCTCAAGCTGAGAAGGAAAGAGATTAACTGTGGAGATAAAACAAAGAGGCAAGTAGTAACGATAAATGACAAGATCTTACTGTATAGTACAGGGAACTATATTCAATATCCTGGGATAAACCATAATGGAAAAGGATATAAAAATATAAAAAAGGATGTCTATATATGTATAACTGAGTCGCTTTGCTGTATAGTAGAGATTGGCACAACATTGTAAAACAACTATACGTGAATAAAAAATGAATACAACTTTAAAAAGAGACAAGTGGTAATCAAAACACAGAAGGAAACTTCAGGTAGGCAAATAAAGAGAAAATAGGAAGTGATCACTAACTAAGATTGAGTAGAGCTATATAGAGAACCTTTACTAAATTAGACTTGCATACAGGTAAAAAATTTAATTTTATTTACTCGTGTTGTCACTCATGCATTCATTCAACAAAATGTACAAATCAGAGATAATGAGTTTTTACCAGAGTGGTCATGAATTAAACTGGTTATTTCTTGTAAAGCACAGTTCAAAAAGATGCTTTGTATACCATATTAGGGAATGGAACTGGATTTGCGCTTCAAGAGCTGTTTTCAACCCTTTAATATTAAGACTGAGTGAATAACTGGCAGCTTTGAACTGTTGTATTCCAAGTTCTTATCAGAAATATATTCTAGAATTCACTGCGACTCCATACTTTTCAAAAGTTTAACTGAGAAAAATCATCTTTGTGGAGAATATGCAATCAGTTCATCTATCCCTTTTTCTTTTTTTAAAGATTTATTCATTTACTTTTATTTTTGGCTGCGCTAGGTCCTCCTTGCTGTGTGTGGGCTTTCTCTAGTTGTGGAGAGCCAGGGCTACTCTTATCTGTGGTGCGTGGGCTTCACCACGCACCAGCTTTAGCATGTGGGATCTTCCCATACCAGGGATGGAACTCCATCCCCTGCACTGGCAGGCAGATTGTTAACCACTAGACCACCAGAGAAACCCATTCATTCCTTTTTAAATGTCTGAGGTTCTTAATCACTTTGAGGTCTTGGAGCTCTTTGTAGTTTAATAAAAGTAGAGCAGCAGTTCTCAAACCAAGAAAATTTTTAAATTAATGAGCTTTAATCTATGTACATGGGTGGGCTATATCTACCAATAATTACTGTATTAGAAATTAAAATGAAATAATTATTTAATTTTTAAAATAGTGGTAAACTTATTGGTACATGTTAATATAAATAATGTATTTTTGTGACAAGTAATTATATTTTCCAAAAAATGTAATAAGAGTGTTAATGTTTTACATTTCTACAATTATCATTAATGTTTTCTTTAGCTAGATTCCCATCTATGTACACAGTGACTGTTACAATACATTGTTTTAGGTGTAGTATATGAAGAATATTGGAGCATGGAACACAGAAACAAATAAAAAGAATATTGGATCTCACACAGCTGTGTAGATGGAAAAAGGAGATGTACTTTAATAGCCTTCTCAGATAATTGTGGTTATTCTTTGATATTACACGGAAACTCAACACGCAGTGTAGAATTTGAAACCATATCAATGAACCTTTTATTCTCTGTTTCATTAAAATCCATTGGTCTTTCTTGCTCTTTGAATGGATCTTTTTGAGTTTTATTTTTATTATTTTGAATTTTTTAATCAATATTTTTAATTGAAGAATAGTTGATTTACAATGTCATGTTAATTTCTGCTATACAGCAAAGTGATTCAGTTATACGCACACACACACACACATATATATAATATTCTCTTTTTTAAATATTCTTTTCCATATGGTTTAGCGTAGGATTTTTTTAAATGTTTTGGCCTTGCCATGCAGCATGCAGGGTCTTAGTTCCCTGACCAGGGATTGAACCCATGCCCCATGCAGTTGAAGTGTAGAGTCCTAACCACAGGACCACCAGGGAATTCCACTATCATAGGATATTGAATATAGTTCTCTGTGCTATACAGTAGATCTTGTTTTTTACTTGAATGGATCTTTTACCTATGCATGATTAAATATGCATTGGTCATTTGAAAATATTGGTTCACTAAGTTAAGAAGATCTTCCAAATGTTGACATCCTTTATTGTACCAGCTTTTTAAACACACGTGTATCATCATCAGAAAAGTCTTTCAAGTATTGGGAAGCTGTTGAGCTCATGGTGATAAAAACAAGTTGCCCAAAATTCTAATTTTTGTTTGAAAACTCAAATTTTATCAATGGCAGGAAACCCTATCAGTTGGTTTTCCCTACACACAAGGTCATTTTGCTCATTTTTGAGAAAATTTGAGCCCAATACACAAGTCTAAATAGCCATAGTTTGTCTGTTAGTCAGTCTTCTGAGTAAAAATGCTAGTCAATGAGAAAAGCAGCTAACTTGGATTACAACTCAAAGAATCACATAAATGTCTTTCCTCAAAACAGCCATCGATCCTTCTTACACATGCAACACAAAAGGCTTCATGCACACTTTCCCACTTTCCATTTTGTCCTATAAAATAAAGAGACATGTACCGAGGGGTCAAGATTTCATAAAATTGATAATTTTCACTGCTTCGTCATTTATTCTTAAGTAAAACTACAATTTGTTTTTCTTAGTTGGGCATGTGGGATCTAGTTCCCTGACCAGTGACTGAACCTGGGTTTCCTGCATTGGGAGCTCAGAGTCTTAGCCACTGGACCAACAGAGAAGTCCCTAAAATTTCACTTTAAAAGAAAATTGTAAGCGGATGGCAGTAACAAGTACAGTGTACTAGTATGGTTGGTCCTACCCACCTCCATTTGTTCTAAGGCACCTGCAGCTTTTCTTACCACTACTCTGGCATCCTTAGTGCAAAGGTCAACACAGTGAGAAAGGCAAATAAGGTCTTCGTTTTGCTATGCATATAAGCCATTCCCTCCACCTTCAGGGTCCCCAGATGACACTTTGAATTTTGCTACACTAGAGTCTTACTTAGAGAAGGCAATGGCACCCTACTCCAGTACTCTTGCCTGGAAAATCCCATGGACAGAGGAGCCTGGTAGGCTGCAGTCCATGGGGTCAAGAAGAGTCGGACACGACTGAGCGACTTCACTCTCACTTTCACTTTCTTGCATTGGAGAAGGAAATGGCAACCCGCTCCAGTGTTCTTGCCTGGAGAATCCCAGGGATGGCGGAGCCTGGTGGGCTGCCCTCTCTGGGGTCGCACAGAGTCAGACACGACCGAAGCAACTTAGCAGCAGCAGCAGCAGCAGCAGCAGAGCCTTACTAACCGAAGTTATGTTCTGAAGATCAGCAGCGGTGGAAGCTTGTGAGAAATGCAGAATCTAACACCACATTGTAAATCAACTAAACGTCAATTTAAAAAAAAAAATGCAGACTCTTAGACCTAATCTCAGATATACTGAATCAGGACCTGCATTTTAACAAAATTGTTAAGTGTTTTGTACTCATAGCAGCTTTTAAAATACAGCTATGCCTGGGCTCCTCAAGGCCGATTAAAAGTCAAGGTAGCTGAAGTTCCCAGCATTAGTTTTAAACCTGCTTAGGTGACTTTAATGTGCAGTTAAACTTAAGAACTCCTGCTGTAGACCTTTCTCCAGGAGAGCACATTTACTCACGGACATATTTTTTTTCTTTTAAGACTTTACCTTTTTTTTTTAATCTTTATTGAATTTGTTACGATATTGTTTCTGTTATGTTTTTGGTTTTTTGGCCGCAAGGCATGTGGGATCTTAGCTCCCCGACCAGGGATCGAACCAGGCACTCCCTGCATTGGAAGGCAAAGTCTTAACCACTGGACCACCACAGGAGTCCCAAGCCTTTACCTTTTAAGATCAGTTTTAGGCTCCAGCAAAATAGAGAGTAAGTTATAAAGATTTCCCAGACATGTATAGCCTCCCCATTATCAATATCCCCACAATAGTGGTACATTTGTTGCGATCAATGAATCTACATTGACATGTCATAATCCTTCAAAATGACACAATGTCTTTGCACACAGTTTCAAAGACTTTAAATACCCTGATGTTGTCCCTGATGACTTAGCAGGTTAAGATTTCATCTGCAATACAGGAGACGTGGGTTCCATCCTTGGGTGGGGAAGATCCCCTGAGGGAGGGCATGGCCACTCACTCCAGTATTCTTGCCTGGAAAATCCCACAGACAGAGGAGTCTGGTGGGTTACAGTCCATGGGGTTGCAAAGAGTTGGACATGACTAAAGCGATAGCCCACACAAGTGTTGTCCATGAACCTTAGATTAAGAGCTTTCACACTGCTACTGCCAAGTCGTTTCAGGCGTGTCCGACTCTGTGTGGCCCCAGAGACGGCAGCCCACCAGGTTCCCCTGTCCCTGGGATTCTCCAGGCAAGAACGCTGGAGTGGGTTGCCATTTCCTTCTCCAATGCATGAAAGTGAAAAGTGAAAGTGAAGTCGCTCAGTCGTGTCTGCCTCTTCGAGACCCCATGGACTGCAGCCTACCAGGCTCCTCCATCCATGGGATTTTCCAGGCAAGAGTACTTTCACACTTAGTTCAGTTCAGTTCAGTCACTCAGTCGTGTCCGACTCCTTGCGACCCCATGAATCGCAGCACACCAGGCCTCCCTGTCCATCACCAGCTCCCGGAGTTCACTCAGACTCACGTTCATCGAGTCCGTGATGCCATCCAGCCATCCCATCCTGGGTCGTCCCCTTCTCCTCCTGCCCCCAGTCTCTCCCAGCATCAGAGTCTTTTCCAATGAGTCAAATCTTCGCGTGAGGTGTCCGAAGTACTGGAGCTTCAGCTTTAGCTTCATTCCTTCCAAAGAAATTCGAGTTGATCTCCTTCAGAATGGACTGGTTGGATCTCCTTGCAGTCCAAGGGACTCTCAAGAGTCTTCTCCAACATCACAGTTCAAACGCATCAGTTCTTCGGAGCTCAGCCTTCTTCACAGTCCAACTCTCACATTCATACATGACCACAGGAAAAACCATAGCCTTGACTAGACGGACCTTAGTTGGCAAAGTAATGTCTCTGCTTTTGAATAAACTGTCTAGGTTGGTCATAACTTTTCTTCCAAGGAGTAAGTGTCTTTTAATTTCATGGCTGCAGTCACCATCTGCAGTGATTTTGGAGCCCCCAAAAATAAAGTCTGATGCTGTTTCTACTGTTTCCCCGTTTATTTTGCATGAAGTGATGGGACCGGATGCTATGATCTTCGTTTTCTGAATGTTGAGCTTTAAGCCAACTTTTTCACTCTCCTCTTTCACTTTCATCAAGAGGCTTTTTAGCTCCTCTTCACTTTCTGCCATAAGGGTGGTGTCATCTGCATATCTGAGGTTATTGATATTTCTCCCGGCAATCTTGATTCCAGCTTGTGTTTCTTCCAGCCCAGCATTTCTCATGATGTACTTTGCATATAAGTTAAATAAGCAGGGTGACAATATACAGCCTTGATGTACTCCTTTTCCTATTTGGAACCAGTCTGTTGTTCCATGTCCAGTTCTAACTGTTGCTGCCTGACCTGCATACAGATTCCAGTTGAGCTGTTTCAAATCCAGAAAAACATCTATTTCCACCTAACTTTCACACTAGATCCCTTAAATAAAAGAAGCATAAGCTGAATAAAACCAGGAGAGAGTTGCTTATCTTCTACACATTGTCATCATCTTTTGCCTTTACTGAACTATGCGTGCATGCTAAGTTGCTTCAGTTGTGTCCAACTCTTTACAACCCCATGGACTACAGCCGGCCAAAACTCCCCTTTCCATGGAATTCTTCAGGCAAGAATACTGGAGTGGGTTGTTATACCCTCCACTCAATTGAAGCTGCCTCTCTTAGGTCTCCTGCATTGGTAGGTAGGTTCTTTACCACTAGCACTGCCTGGGAAGTCCTTACTGATCTGTATGGAATGGAAAAAGCTGCTGATTCATGTCCCCATGGACTATACAGTTCATGGAATTCTTTTAGGCCAGAATACTGGAGTGGGTAGCCTTTCTCTTCTCCAGGGGATCTTTCCAACCCAGGGATCAAACTCAGGTCTCCCACATTGCAGGCAGATTCTTTACCAGCTGAGCCACAAGGGAAGCCCAAGAATACTGGAGTGGTTAGCCTATCCTGTCTCCGACCCAAGAACGGAACGGGGGTCTCCTGCATTGCAGGTAGATTCTTTATCAACTGAGCTATCAGGGAAGCCCTACTGAACTGTACATGGCTGTAATGTTCTCAGATTTTATTATAGGCACTATAAGAAACAGCCCTTCAAAATTCATCTCCATGTTTACTATAAGGAGGATGCTGTTGGAGGTGACATTATTCACAAGATTAGCAATCAGAGAAAACACAGTGGAAATTTATGTCAGGTTTTATCTCCAGGAAGGACGATGATTTTCCTAAGTAGCTGGATTGTTTTTGCCTATGAACACTGCAAATTTTGTTGCAACTGATCACATTCTCATCTCTTTTTCTGGGTTGCCAGGGAGTTAAAATCAAAATTTTTTGCTCTTATTAGCAAATGTACACAAAACTTCATGGCATGCATTTTTTGATATTTGGCTCCATTTTACTTTCCTACCCTTATATTCCCTGTGCTTTATCTTTCTTATATGGAATATATTTTGTCTTGCTACTTCTTTTCACAAATTTCTAAGCCACCTTAAGATTTGTTTTTTGCTGTTGCTGTCTTATATTGTTTTTGTTTTTTTGCCTCACTGTGAAGCTTGTGGGATCTTAGTTCCACAACTGAAAATTGGAGCCAGGGTCACAGCAGTGAAAACACTGAGTCCTAACCAATGGGAACACCAGGGAAGTCCAAGGTCATCTTGTTTACAAGATGGCAAACTGTAGATTAATGAATGAATGAGTTCAATAAAATCAGGCAATTCTGTGAAAGCTCATCCTCAAATCATAAAAGACAGAACTGGCCAGTTTCCTTAGAGGGGCTTTTAGGTAAGATACTCGAAATATAGTATTTGGTAGTCATGAAGTCGATATTTATTAAGCATCTGTCATCTATCAGGCTCTAAGGTAGGTCATCAGCAGTGAAGGAGTCCACTTTCTTAATAGAAATGTTACATATAAAGAAAGGGAGCAAATAAGTCCTCCAAGTGAGACTCGACAAAGGTTATTGATGTTATAATAACTAGTAGTATTAAATTTAATTTTTATATCTATTATATTCTCTTAAAATTGAAGGTAAAAAACCCAGAAGCTATTTTGAAGTAAATATTCCATAGATCTTCTTTGTGCTCAGTGGTGTCTGATTCTTTGTGATCCTATTGAGTGTGGCCTACCAGGCTCCTCTGTCCTTGGCTTCTCCTGGCAAGAATACTGGAGTTGCCGTGTCCTCCTCCAGGGGATCTTCCTGACAGAGGACTTACATCTCCTGTATTGGCAGGTGGATTCTTTACCACCAGCACCACCTGTGAAGCCCTAGATCTTCTTTTTTTTTTTTTTTTCCCCTAGATCTTCTTTAACCAAGAGTTATTTTGGAAAAATGTTTAAAAATTAAGCTAAGTTACAGCATTTCTGCCCAGTTTCTTGGCTGTGCCCTCATTCCTTCTCTTGGGAATCTGTATCTACCATCTTTTAAAAACCCATTTCAAAATCAGAGTTAAGAGGAGGGCTTCCATGGTGGTCCAGTGGTTAAGAATCTACCTGTCCAGTGCAGGAGACATGGGTTCAATACCTGGTCTGGGAAGATCCCATGTACCACAGAAGAACTAAGCCCTAGTACCACAACTATTGACCAAGATAGAGTCAGAGAGTGGCAACTACTGAGCCAGTACACAGCAACTACTGAAGCCTGTGCTCCACAGCAAGAGAAGCCACCACAATGAGAAGCCTGCACACCACAGCAAAGAGTAGTTCTCCTCGCCACAACTAGGGAAGGCCCACACACAGCAATGAAGACCCAGCCAAAAATAAATAAATAAATCTTTAAAAATATATTTTTAAAAAGTTAAGGGGGGAGGAAAAGAGGAACAGAAAAAAAAGAATTAAAAAAAATTATTGATGGCTTTAAAAGCTGTATATTCTTTGACCCAGTAGTTCCACTTCTGAAAACTATCCTAAGAAAATAAATTAACAGAAGAATAAAAAAGTATCTGTATGAACATGCATTATCTTGATAACAGTAAAAGTAAGCTTTTAAATAAAGGTGTTAGATGAGCAATAGTAATAGCTACTCCTTAGAAAGATGTGATGATTAAATGAGATAGTACATGAAAATTACTCAGGGTAGTGGAAGGCACAAAGTAAACGCTTAATAAAATGTGGCTGGCATAAACAGTTGGCTAACATTTGACAAGGAACCAAAAATGCTCAATGAAGAAAGGCTCGTTCTTAGTTGCTTCAGTTGTGTCCGACCCTGAGACCCTATGGACTGCAGCCCACCAGCCTTCTCTGTCCATGGGATTCTCCATGCAAGTATACTGGAGTGGATTGCCATGCCCTCCTCCAGGGGATCTCGCAGACCCGGGGACTGAACTCATGTCTGCCTGCGTCTCCTGCATTGCAGGCAGCTTCTTTACCCGCTGAGTCACCTGGGAAGCCTGAGGAAAGGCTTAGTCACTTCAATAAACAGTGTTGAGAAAACTGGATACTCACATGAAGAAGAATTAAATTGGACCCTTATCTCACATCAGTCACAAAAATTAACTTGAAATGGAATAAGGACTCAAATGTAAGACCTGAAACCCTAAAATTCCTAGAAGAAAGCAAAGGGGAAAAGCTCCTCAATGGTGGTTTGGCAATCATTTTTTGGATATTATATGAAAAGCACAAGCAACAAAAGGAAAAATAAACAAGTGACACTATATTTATAGAAGCTACATCAAACCCAAAACTTGCATACAGCAGATGAAACAATCAACAAAATGAAGAGGCAGCTTACAGAATGGGAGAAAATATTTGCAAACCATACACCAGATAAAGGGCTAATCTTTAAAATACGTTAGAGAAGGAAATGGCAACCCACTGCAGTATTCTTGCCTGGAAAATCCCACAAACAGAGGAGGGCTGGTGGGCTATAGTCCATGGGATCCCAAAGAGTCTGACACAACAATTGAGCACACACACACAGACACACTTAAAATCCATAAAGAACACAAAACTCAAATAATTCAATTTTAAAATGGGCAGAACCAGCAATCCCACTTCTGGGTATTTATCCAGAGGAAACAAAATCTCTGTCTTGTATCTGCACCCCTATGTTCACTGAAGCCTTATTTACAGCAACCAAGAGATGGAAACAACCTAAATATCCACTGATGGAAGAATGAATAAAGAAGGTGTGAAAAGCTGCTTTAGGAAGGCAGGAAAACTATACCAAACCTCTATTTCCCCTTCTCTCAAGTGGGTCTTTATCACTTCAACCCCCCAATTTTCATATATTCATTATTTTAGAAGTAGAGTCAACAATACTTGCAGATGGATTTCTTGGGAGATCAATGGTCAGAGAAAGAAAAGAAACAAGAATGACTCAGTCTTTTTGTAATTGAGTGAATGGTAGTGTCATTTATGGGGAGAGGAAAGTTAAGGGAAGACCGGGTTGGGAAGAAAATCAAGACTGATAGAGAAGAAAAGAGGATTCGGGATCACATCTCAAGAAGTAACATTTTGCCTGGTATCTGTTGTGGTTTTAAAATACACCCTCAAAATCTCTGCTACTCCTCTCTTCAAGTGATTGAGCTTAATCCTATTCTCCTTGAGTGTGGGCTGGACTTAGTGACTTGCTTCTAAGGAATAGAATATTGTAGAAGTGATGGTGTTTAACTTCAGAGATAGGTCATAAAAGGCATCACAGCTTTCTCTTTGTTCTCAGATCACTCACTCTGGAGGAAGTAGCTGCTTTGTTGTGAAGTGGTACCCCCAACAGCCCCATGGCAAAGTTCACTTGCCTGGGAACTGAGACCCTTTTCTAGCAGCTATACGAATGAACCCCTCTTGGAAGCAAATCCTGCAGGCTTCAGAGGACCGCAGGCCTCACTGACCTTTGATCTCAACTTCATGAGAGATTCTGAGCCAGCTAAGCAACTCACTTCCACATTCCTCACTCCTAGAAACTGTGACATGATAAGTCACAGCTAAATTTTGGGATAAATTTGTTGTATAACAAGATAATTGAAAAAAATTTTTTTCCTACATTTTTATTTTATTTTTAAAGCACTTTAAGGCATGGGTCCCCAACCTCCAGGATCTAACGCCTGATGATCTGAGGTGGAGCTGAGGAAATAATAATAGAAATAAAGTACACAATAAATGTAATGCATTTGGATCATCACGTAACCACCCCAGGTCCCTGGAAAAACTGTCTTCCATGAAACTGGTCTCTGGTGCCAAAAAGATTGGGGACCATTGCCTAGGGTATTATTTATAGTTTATGGTATTATGTATACCCGTTTTACTTAAGAGAATACTGAGGTTCAGAAACATTAAATGATTTTCCTGGAAGACTCTCAGTAAATTTTGGAACAGATGGTAATTTATGGAACTAGAATTTGAACTCAGTCTAACAAAAAACCCTCATGTTTTCTGTGTGTGTGTGCAGTATTATGTGTGTGTTTGCTGTTATTTTTCCTTCACCCTCAGTTCTTTCCTTCTACATTTTCTTCTTTGTGCATTTTCAACTCTCCCTCTGTGAATAATCCCACATCTTCATATTTCATTTCTTTCCTGAACTCTAGTCTTATGTTTTAGTTTTCCTGAGATCTTAACCTGTTCCAAACTAGAAACACTAGCTCCTCAACCAGCACCTCCAAGTCTGTCCCCCCAAAAAGTTCATCCTTCTGACTTTCCTTTTTCTGATCAATGACAACAGGATTCTAGTATGTTTACTCAAAACTCCAACATCATTGTTTCTTCTTTAACTTAAAAAAAATTCTATTAATGGTATATGCCTATTGCTGAAAATGTGGACAAGCAGTACATTTTTTAAAATTTAAAATTATGTGTAAACAACAGTATGATAACCATAAAAAGCAAGCTTTTGAAATGTCATGAAATTAAGTATTACATCCAAACAGTGGAATGAAAGTGAAAGTCACTCAGTCGTGTCCAGCTCTTTATGTGTACACTCCATGGAATTCTCCAGGCCAGAATACTGGGGAGGGTAGCCTTTCCCTTCTCCAGGGGATCTTCCCAACCCAGGGATCGAACCCAGGTCTCCTGCCTTGCAGGTGGATTCTTTATCAGCTCAGCCACCAGGGAAGCCACCAGGGAATATTATGCAACAATTAAAATTTTTTTTTAAGTAGGCAAAATTAAAATTCTATGTTCCAGATAAAAGTCAGCTTTTTAAACTATCTGTGACATTTGTAGGGAAATCCTCTTTTCCAGAGATGTAAGCAGAAAAATAAAATAAATATGTATAGACTCCTCATGTCCACAGACTTGCTTCTCTTTGGTTCTTTAGCTTGGACAATGGCTGTACCATCTACCCGGGTGGTTGCCGAAGTCAGAAATTTGAGTTATCTTCAAGTACTGACCATCTCTCACTGCTGCAGTCAATAGGCAACTGCTTCCAAAGCTCTTTGTTTTCTTCCATACCTCAACAGATTCACTGTGCCTTTTACCTTGTGGTTTAATCACTAAGTTGTGTCCAACTCTTGCGACTCCATGGACTGTAGCCCACCAGGCTCCTCCGTCCATGGGATTTCCCAGGCAAGAATCCTGGAGTGGTTTGCCATTTCCTTCTCCAGGGGATCTTCCTGACCTATGGATCGAACCCAGGTATCCTGCATTGGTAGGTAGATTCTTTATCACCAAGCTACCAGGAAAGCCCTCCTCTTTACCTAGGCAACCACCATATCATTGCAGATCTCCAGGATTTAAGAATCTTCCTCTTCCAACCCATCTTCCATGCTACCATCACAGTTATCAACCATGGACCTGAGTAATAGCACGTAATTTTCTGCTGTTTGCTTCTAAGACCTACAGGAGAAAGTTAAACTATGTAACAGATTCTGAAAATGCCATGCCTTTACTTATACATGGTATAACATTTAAAAAAAAATTCTCTGCCTGGAAAATTTCATTTCATCTTTTAACACAGCTCAAATGTCACTTCCTCTCTGGCTCTGCCAGCATTACTCTATTCTGCGCTTCCAAAAGCACTTTGCATATACCTCTTTAATGACACATCATGTCATACTACCCAGCTTAACAATGCTTATTTAAGGCTTTTCTACATCTCACTTTTTTAACCTTTTCTTTTTCATTTCTGTTTTGCTTCTTCATTTCCAGTTTTCGCATAAAGGAAGCACAGTACTATACGGGAAGCCAGCAATCCATTTCATATGAATTTTGGTGAATATTTTAATGTACTACTTAAATGAAATTAAAATACGCTTGCTCCTTGGAAGGAAAGCTATGACAAACTTAGAGAGTGTATTGAAAAGCAGAAACATCACTTTGCCAGCAAAGATCCATAAGGTCAAAGATTATGGTTTTTCCAGTAGTTATGTACAGATATGAGAGCTGGACCATAAAGAAGGCTGAGTGCCGAAGAACTGATGCTTTCAAACTGTGGTGCTGGAGAAGATTCTTGAGAGTCCCTTGGACAGCAAGAGATCAAACCAGTTAATCCTAAAGGAAATCAACCCTAAATATTCATTGGAAGGACTGATGCTGAAACTGAAGCTCTGATAGAGCTGATTCAAAGCACTGACTCACTGAAAGAGACCCTGATACTGGGAAAGATTGAGGGCAGGAGGAGAAGCAGGCAACAGAGGATGAGATGGTTGGATGGCATTATCAACTCAATGGACGTAAGTCTGAGCAAACTTCAGGAGACAGTGAAGGACAGGGAAGCCTGGAGTGCTACGATTCATGGTGTCACAAACAGTTGGACACGACTGAGTGATTGAACAAAAACAACAACAATATTCCACCATATATATATATATATATATATGTGTGTGTGTGTGTGTGTGTACCACACCTTCTTTATCCATTCCTCTGCTGATGGACATTTAGGTTGCTTCCATGTCCTGGCTATCGTAAATAGTGCTGCAATGAACATTGTGGCGCATCAATTTTTGAATGATATTTTTCTCTGTGTATTTGTCTAGTAGGGGAACTGCCAAGTCATGTGGTAGTTCTACTTTTACTTTTTAAAGGAATGTCCAAGCTGTTCTCCATAGTGGCTGTATCAATTTACATTCTCACCAACAGTGCAAGAGTGTGCCCTTTTCTCTACACTTTCTCTGCTGCTAAGTCACTTCAGTAGTGTCCAACTCTGTGAGACCCCATAGACAACAGCCCACCAGGGTCCGCCATCCCTGGGATTGTCCAGGCAAGAACACTGGAATGGGTTGCCATTTCTTTCTCCAATGCATGAAAGTGAAAAGTGAAAGTGAAGTCACTCAGTCGTGTCCGACTCTTTGAAACCCCATGGACTGCAGCCTACCAGGCTCCTCCGTCCATGGGATTTTCCAGGCATTTATCATTTGTAGATTTTTTGATGATGGCCATTCTGACCGGTGTGAAGTGGTACCTCATTGTAGTTTTGGTTTGCATTTCTCTAATAATTAGTGATGTTGAACACCTTTTCATGTTTTTGTTAACCATGTGTATATCTTCTCTGGAGAAGTGTCTATTTAGGTCTTCTGTCTATTTTTTTATTGGATTGTTTGGTTTTTTGATATTGAGCTGTATGAGTTGTTTGTATATTTTGCAGGTGAATCCTTTGTCAGTTGCTTCATTTGCAAATATTTTCTCCCATTCTGAGAGTTGTCCTTTCATCTTGTTTATGGTTTCCTTTGTTGTGCAAAAATTTTTAAGTTTAATAGGTTCCATTTGTATATATTTGTTTTTATTTTCATTACTCTAGGAGGCAGATCAAAAAACAGCTTGCTGTGATTTATTTGTATCTCATCTTTAGTGAACTTGTCCTACCCATGTCCCCTAGAAGAGAGGGTAACATGAAGCAAACTAGACCAATCAGATTCCCTCTCCCGAGAATTTGGAATTGTAAAGCCGAGAGACTGAGGCAACTAGTAGGTGGTAGGTACTTGAATGAAAAAGTACCGTTGAGGCTAGGCCACAGATCAAAACTGTGTGAGGACCAAAATATGGTGGATGCACTGAAACTCATCTGCAGAGAAAATGGAGACAGTAGACCAAGCAGTTCTATGAGAGGTGAAGTGAGGAGCCCAGTTTGCCACTCCATAGGTCATCCTGTTCTGAACTGGTAGTGTCAAATTTTAAGTGATAGAATTTGTCTTATACTTCTTTGATATCACGAATCTGTTCACTATCTTCATTACCACTGCTATTACTGCAGACTAAAGCCTCCTCATTTTTTTTTTTCCAACTAAATTTCTGGCACAGCATCTCTACCTTTTGAACACTTCCTATTTTTATTTATTTTTAAAATTTATTTGTTTGTCTGCAGTTTATTGCTTTGCTCATGAATTTCTCTAGTTGCACAGAGCACAGGCTTCTCACTTCAGTGGTTTCTCTTATTGCAGAGCATGGGGTCTATGCATACCGGCTTAGCAGCTGTGGCACACAGGCTTAATTGCTCTGCAGTATGTGGGATCTTCCCAGACCAGGGATTGAACCCATGTCCCCTGCATTGGCAGGTGGATTCTTAGCCACTGCTCCACTAGAGAAATCCAAGCCTCATCTTTCACCTGGATTGTTCCAATAGTCTTCTCATTGGTCTCCTTGCCCAACCCATTTGCCAGGTTACAGTCAGAGCAAGCTTTAGAAACAAATTAGAATGTGCTACATCTCAGCTTAAAACCCTTAATGACTTCTAGTACTTTAAAATGAAAACTAAGCTTCCTTATATGACTTCAAGCAACTATGATTGGTCCCTTGCTTCTCTCTCTATTCACATCATATATCACTCCTCTCCAAACTCATTATTTTCATGTCTATAGTCTATTTGTGTTTGTATGGACTGTAGTCTACTTCCCTACCTGGAATACACTTCACTAGTTTTAAAGGTTTATTTATGTCTTGTCTTTCAGGTTTCAATTCACGTCACAAGCCCTAAGAGGTACTACTTTAATGCAGTCGTTCTTAACTGGGGGTGATTTTGTCCCCCAAACATTTGGCAATGTTTAGAGACTTTTTTCTTTTGGTTTTCGTTATTTTATTAAAAAAAAAATTTTAGACCGTGCCATGAGGCATACAGGATCTTAACTGCCCAACCAGGAATAGCAACTCACTCCCTCCAGCCCCTGCCCCTCAATGGAAACGAGGAGTCTACCAGTCTACCAGTCTGGCCAGGAAAGTCCTGAGATATTTTTATCATAACCGGAAGGGTTGTTACTGGCATCTAGTGGACAGAGGCCAGAAATGCTATTAAGCATCCTACTGTGCACAATACAGCCCCCTGCAAGCAAGAATTATCCATTCCAAAATGACAACAGTGCAGAAGTTGAGAAACCCTACAAATAACACTTTATAAAGTGACTCTCTTTCATTGCCCTGTTTATTTCCTTCACAGTACTCATCCCAATCCGAATTTACCTTTTTGTTTGCTTTAATTCTCTCCATGTCCCATTAAAACATAAGCTTCAAGTTGAGATCTTTATTTGCCTGTTCAATGCTGATTGAATGAATGAATGAATTTTATGCACTTGTAGCTACTCAGTGTATTTCCCCACTATTTAAAGTTTCAATTTACAAATTAATCTAATTCATTTCCAAAAGCAGCTACTTTCATTCATTACTTCAATCATTATTTTTTGAATACCAGTTCAGTGTGCCAAGCAATGAGCTAGGTGAAAGTGAAAGTCACTCAGTTATGTCCAGCTCTTGTGATCCCATGGACTATACAGTCCATGGAATTCTCCAGGCCAGAATACTGGAGTGGGTTGCCATTCGCTTCTCCAGGGGATCTTCTCAACCCAGGGACTGAACCCAGATGTTCTGCACTGGAGGCAGATTCTTTACCAGCTGAGCCACAAGGGAAGCCCAAGAATAGTGGAGTGGGTAACCTATCCCTTTTCCAGCAGATCTTCCCGACCCAGGGTCTCCTGCTTTGCAGGCGGATTCTTTACCAACTGAACTATTAGGGAAACCCATGAGCTAAGTATTGGGTATATAATAGGGAACAAGACATGGCCCTTGGTCTTAAAAAGCTTATAAGTCAAGAGTCTGTAGGGGAAGGATACCTGTAAGTAAAAAGGCCACTTATAGTTTGGGATGCTATAGGGAATCAAGGAGAATATACGTTCTCTGCTCTCAAGGGGCTTAATCTCTTCTGGGGGAAGGGAATGTGGGTAAAAGATGCATATGAACAACCATATATACCAGGAAAGAACACAAATAAGATGTAAAGTAAAATAAAATAAAAATAAATAAATAAAATAAAAAATTTTAAAAAAAAAGAAAAGAAAAAATAAATTAATTAATTTAAAAAAAGAAAAGAAAAGCAAGAAATGTACTCGCAGTGGAAATCAGGGAAAGCTTTGTGGAAGAGGTGTTATTTGATTTGAGACATATAGGAAGAGAGATGGAATAAAACAGAAGGAGGAAATGGAGAAAAGGGGAGAGGGCATTCCAGGCAGAGATGGCAAGAGCCAAGGCACAGAACTGTGTGTGCCAGGAACAACTAGACGTGTTTGGCTAAAGTACAGGAGACCAGTGAGAGCTCAGGCTGCAGGATGACTGGGTCCAAAGTGGGTCAGTATGAATACAAATGACCCAAATCTTGCCCATGTTTCCCATAATTTAGGGCAGCATTCCCCCCATGCACACACTGGGAAAGGGAAGCTTACAGAAATCTGGTGACTCACAAGTCATCAGTAGACCTTTACTGTTTTGATTGTCAGTTTTCGGGGGAAGTTCCTGTCGTACCATACTTCCATGATGACCCTCATGGAGGGACAGAGTTTCTCTATAATAGACACTTCCTGTCTCAATGTATGAGCAAACAAGGTGTTACTGGATTTTACTGGGGAGGGGGTGATAAAAAGTCTCAAAAAGGAATACTTTTCCTTTTCATTCCAAGGATGATAGGAAGGAGTGTCCACTTACAAAGGGAGGATAAGGGAAACAGGGGGAGAACCAAAGAATGGAAAGAATAGGTCAGTTTGTTTGAGAAACAAGCTATGCTGAAGTATTTATTTGCAAAATTCCAGTTGCCATAGCAACTGGATGCTGCTCTTTCCTCTGTTCCTCTCTCTATCATTTGCGTGGCCTTTAAAGAAGTCGTTTCCGAGGCACATGTAGCCCTCGCCGTTTATTTTAAAGAAGAGTTTGGAACATTTCTTTCCACCTGCTTTTCCTTTTCTCTTGAAAAGTCCAAATCCAGCCACTCATCCCAGAAGAGCCAGATGGTGCTGGCCATTTCAGGAGCAGGATCTTAGGATCAGAGAAGCACAACAAAGGCAGATCCAAGTGGAAATGCCCAGGTGCTTCTTTCTGTAGCATCTCAGCATATACGTAAGTGATAAGTACAAGTATTACGTAAGATGAAGAATGTTAAAAAAAAAAAAAAAAACCCGAAAGAACTTGCAGGTTACAGACACTGTAGTCCAAATTCTCTAAAACCCAAGGTCAGAATTACCCTCCATAGGGAGGGAACAATAATGATGATGAGTATCATACTGTCTTATCCTACTGGATCCTTACGACAACCTATGAGCCAACCCTATGAGTGCTTTCTTTGTGCCGGAAACTCTTCAGATCCTGTGTTGTCTAAGCTCTCACTGCACCAAATTGAAAAGATTTAACAATTATTGAACACATAGTTAACCCTTGAATAACACGTTTGAACTATGTAGGTTCACTTACACATGGATTTTTTTGAGTAAATACTACAGTACTACATGATATGATTTGCAGTTGACTGAATCCCCAGATGTGGAACTGTGGCTAGGGAGCACCAACTGCAAATTAAACATGGATTTGTCCACTACATGAAGGGTCAGTGCTCCTAATGCCCGCGTTGTTCAGTGGTCATCTTACTATGTGCCAAGGCACTGTGCTAAATCGAGTCAGCATATTAAAAAGCAGAGACATCACTTTGCCAACAAAGGTTCATATAGTCAAAGCTATGGTTTTCCCAATAGTCATGTACAGATATGAGAGTGGACCATAAAGAAGGCTGAGCACCGAAGAACTGATGCTTTCTAATTGTGGTGCTGGAGAAGACTCTTGAGTCTCTTGGACAGCAAGGAGATCAAACCAGTGACTCCTAAAGGAAATCAACCTTGAATATTCATTGGAAGGACTGATGCTGAAGCTGAAGCTCCAATACTTTGGCTACCTTATACGAACAGCTGACTCATGGGAAAAGACTCTGATACTGGGAAAGATTGAGGGTGGGAGAAAGGGGACGATGAGATGGTTAGATGGCATCACTGATTTAATGGACATGAGTTTGAGCAAAATCTGGGAGATAGTGAAGGATAGGGAAGCCTGGCATGCTTCAGTCCATGGAGTCACAAAGAATCAGACACGACTGAGCGGCTGAACAACTGTGCTAAGCACTTGATATGCATTTTCCGAAGACAAACTTCTGAAGTGGGTCTCTATTTTACTGAGGATAAAGAAGGTTAAATAGCTTGCCCAAGTCTACATATCAAAGAAGAAAAAGCACTTTTCAGAGCTTGGATTTCTTATTCCAAAAAGCTCATGAGTTTGAACACTCCAAAATAGAAATAAAAGTTCAGAGGGTTTAAGAGACTTGCCCAGTTTTACACAGCCAGCAAATCACAGACTGGTATCTGAATCCAGGTTTGTCTGATTCCAGCATTTTAATTCTGGAATTTTGCAGGAAGAAAAGTAATGGAAAAATAATTTAGTTCTCTGATTTGAAGCTAATTCTGAAAGTATAGCAATCTAACTGGGTTTTATTTCATTGTACTCTTTGAATAAAGTTCCTGTAGTAGTTAGTTTTTAAATCATTAGCCAGACTCTTTGGTATTTGACTACTAAACTGTAAACTTACAGGACAAATAGTTTCTATCCTAAAGGTGTTTATTGCCTAATTAAGGGAACCAGACATTTAAAAAGAAAAGGAAAAAGGGGGAGGGAGGTAGGCAGATAGGAAATGAGGAAGGAAGTGAGGCGATAAAAATAATAAGAACATGAAATGAGACAGATGGAGTATTTACTTTTCAAAAATTTATTTATTTATCTTTATTGTTGCACGCTGGTTTTCTCTAGTTGCAGTGAGGGGGGGGTGACTCTCTAGTTGCAGCACTTGGGCTTCTCATTACATCATCTTCTCTTGTTGAGGAACATGGGGTCTAGGTGTGTGGGCTTCAGTAGCTGCAGTACATGGGCTTAGTTGTTCTGCCACATGAGAAATCTTCCTGGATCCATGTCCTCTGCACTGGCAGGTGGATTCTTAACCACTGGACCATCTGGGAAATCCTGGAGCATTTAACTTCATCTTTAACTTCTGTAGTTAGCAAAGAAGGAGTTTTACTACCTACATTTTGTAGGTGAGACCAGGATGGATTTTACTAATAATCGGTGAATGTTCAAACTCAGTGCTTTTTAAACTTTAGTGTATGGATGAATCATTCAGAGGGTCTTGCTAAATGCAGATTCTGATTCAGTACATCTAGGGTGGGGACTGAGATTCTCTATTTCCTATGGGATCCCAGAAGATGTTGATGCAGCTAGTTGTGGATCTTACTTTGAGTATAAAGGCTGTAGCTTAAGAGATGTGATTTATTTCAACTCAAAAATTTAGAACATAAATATTTTAGAAGGAAAAATGCTAATTCACATTAAATTCTAAGCATTGATATTTACCTTATTATTTAAAGATTGTAATGAAGGTCTGCTTCCTCCAAAATATAATCTCCACTGGCCTGACCCAGCATCCAACATTTCTTACTCTGATAGAGTTCTCCTTTGGGCTAGAGTACTCACTCTTAAAAGGTAAACATGACTAGCTTGCTTTCTTGATTGCCATCCTGCCCTCCTGACTTAGTCTCCTCCTGAATAATTCAATTAAAATGTCAGGACTTCCCTGGTGGTCCAGTGGTTAAGACTCTGTGCTTCTGATGCAGGGGGTATGGCTTCAATCCCTGGTTGGGGAACTAACATCCCACATGCCACACAGTCAAAAGAATAAATTTTTTTTAAAGCCATTATGTGGGGGCCAAGCAAGGTAGATGTCCACAGGAAAGGGGGATGAAGGGCAGTGTTAACCAGGTGCAGGCTGCTGAAAGAAGAGTGCGGTGAAGAGAATGTTTGCCTGGAAAGTGAGCATCATGATTTGGAAAATTAGTCACATTGCGGAATATTCAGAGAATTGATTCAATGAGTAAATATCGAAGATATTTTGCAATGGGAATTACAAATATGGAAGTGGAGAAAACTAGAATGCCCTCTAATGTTATATTAGAGTTGAACTTATCAGTGCAAACACATGGTTTAAACTATAGAGACATAAAAACAAATATAAATAAACATATGCATACATAAAAATATGTATAAGAGATATATATGTATATACATAAGGGATACTAATACTTCTAGCTATGCTATTTGTAATTTCACCTGTTTTACAAAATTGCTGTTTCTTATATTACCAAATGTTTGACTGTAAAATAATATATAGTTCCATATGATACCGATGATTTATAATAATACAACTCTAGATATAGGAAGAAGCAACAAGAGGAAATATTTTCCTGGACTGTAAGAGGCTAGTAAGACAGGTGGTCCAGAGAATTTTGGATACTGTTTCATGGCCTAGTCCAATAACAGCACATTTTGTGGCATATCAGCAAAATTTTTGCCAGAACTGGGAATGAACATTCCCAGCACCGTGGAATGAAATGGTCATGAAATGCCCTCCTCAAACCATGGTCAAATTTATAACCATGAAGGGTCCCTGCCAATTGGAAACTGGCACTTGCTATCAATCTCGACAAAGATTAAATCATGGTTACTGCAGCTGCCGACCTTCAACACCCCATGAGAGGAGTTCAGCATCAAAATCAGGAATGAGGCACTCTGTGCTCTAGGAAAAACTGGCAGAACAGACCTTCAGAGAGTTAGATATTTTCAGGAGAAGATTTTGAGTCCCAGTTCTTGCATCTTCTCATACCTAGAGAAGCAGTAACATTGTTAACAGGGACATCAGCTTTGGCTATTACGGAGGATATTACAATTAAAAGTCAAAATAGAGTAGATATGGTTCAGACATACAAGGAAATGACTACGTGACACTATGGGTATGATTACAGACTAGTCCTTGTATTGCTAAGAACTTGAGTTTTCTGAATTGTGTCAGATTTAGATGTCACTGCTGCTGCTGCTGCTAAGTTGCTTCAGTCGTGTCTGACTCTGTGTGACCCCACAGACAGCAGCCCACCAGGCTCCACTGTCCCTGGGATTCTCCAGGCAAGAACACTGGAGCAGGTTGCCATTTTCTTCTCTCATGCGTGGAAGTGAAAAGTGAAAGTGAAGTTGCTCAGTCGTGTCCGCCTCCTAGCAATCTCACGGACTGCAGCCCACCAGGCTCCTCCATCCATGGGATTTTCCAGGCAAGAGTACTGGAGTGGGGTGCCATTGCCTTCTCTGGACATTCCCAAAACAATGTGTGCTAGAAGCTAGTAACTGCAGCCTTACTTTTTATAAAACTAAGCAATTGGCTACCTGGCTACAAGTCTCCCCAAAGTGCCAGGTCCAGACTGGATCTCAGGGCTATTCTTCTGAAAAGAAATGAAATTTATTTTGTCTATTAAAATTCTAGTTGTCACTTCTCCAACTACTTCTAACTGGGTCTGTTCCTTGGTGGCTCAGACAGTAAAGAATCCACCTGCAGTACAGGAGACCCAAGTTCGATCCTTGAGTTGGAAAAATCCCATGGAGAAGGGAATGGATATCCACTCCAGTATCCTTGCCTGGAGACTCCCATGGACAGAGGAGCCTGGCAAGTTACAGTCCATGGGGTTGCAAAGAGTCGGACACAACTGAGCAACTAAGCAAAAGCACATGAGCACAATAAGGGATATGTGTGTGTGTGCGTATATATAAAAGGGATTATATATATAACTAATAAATGTAGAAAGAATACTGGAATTAGATAATCACCATTTGGCAACCTGTAGTGATAGTTAATTCAGCCAAGAAATATCGTGGGTACTAAAGTTAATGGGAGAAAATTTGATGAGGAAGAAGAAATTTACATAGTCTCAAAATATCCCCTTACAAAACACTTAATTACAAAGTGAAAAAGAGTAATTTTGGAATGGAGAGGCTGCGACTGGTACACTAAGCGCAGCGCGGCCGAGAGGAGCTACCCCACGTCAGAGGTCAGGGGCAGAAGCCAGGAGGACTCCATGCCCGAAGGGCGGCAGCCAAGAGGAGTTACCCCACGTCTGAGGTCAGGGGCAGCGGCCAAGAGTGCCAGGATGCGACGGCGCAGGAACAGCCGAGAGGAGCCACCCCGCACCCGAGGCCAGGGGCAGTGGCCAGGAGGAGCAACCCCACCTCCGAGGAGCGGTGGCTGTGCTGGCCTGTGCAGGAGGGCCTAGTGGAGCTATCCCACATTGAAGCTCAGGAAGGGCGGCGGTGAGGAGATACCCCTCATCCAAGGTAAGGAGCAGCGGCTGCGCTTTGCAGGAGCAGCCTGGAGAGATACCCCAACCCAAGGTAAGAGAAACCCAAGTAAGATGGTAGGTGTTGCAAGAGGACATCAGAGGGCAGACACACTGAAACCATACTCACAGAAAACTAGTCAATCTAATCACACTAGGACCACAGCCTTGTCTAACTCAATGAAACTAAGCCATGCCCGTGGGGCAACCCAAGATGGGCGGGTCATGGTGGAGAAGTCTGACAGAATGTGGTCCACTGGAGAAGGGAATGGCAAACCACTTCAGTATTCTTGCCTTAAGAACCCCATGAACACTATGAAAAGGCAAAATGATAAGATACTGAAAGAGGAACTCCCCAGGTCAGTAGGTGCCCAATATGCTACTGCAGATCAGTGGAGATATAACTCCAGAAAGAATGAAGGGATGGAGCCAAAGCAAAAACAATACCCAGCTGTGGATGTGACTGGTGAGAGAAGCAAGGTCCAATGCTGTAAAGAGCAATATTGCATAGGAACCTGGAATGTCAGGTCCATGAATCAAGGCAAATTGGAAGTGGTCAGACAAGAGATGGCAAGAGTGAACATCGACATTCTAGGAATCAGTGAACTAAAATGGACTGGAATGGGTGAATTTAACTCAGATGACCATTATATCTACTACTGCGGGCAGGAATCCCTCAGAAGAAATGGAGTAGCCATCATGGTCAACAAAAGAGTCCGAAATGCAGTACTTGGATGCAATCTCAAAAACGACAGAATGATCTCTCTTCGTCTCCAAGGCAAACCATTCAATATCACGGTAATCCAAGTCTATGCCCCAACCAGTAACGCTGAAGAAGTTGAAGTTGAACGGTTCTATGAAGACCTACAAGACCTTTTAGAACTAACACACAAAAAAGATGCCCTTTTCATTATAGGGGACTGGAATGCAAAAGTAGGAAGTCAAGAAACACCTGGAGTAACAGGCAAATTTGCCCTTGGAATGCAGAATGAAGCAGGGCAAAGACTAATAGAGTTTTGCCAAGAAAATGCACTGGTCATAGCAAACACCCTCTTCCAACAACACAAGACAAGACTCTACACATGGACATCACCAGATGGTCAACACCAAAATCACATTGATTATATTCTTTGGAGCCAAAGAAGCTCTATACAGTCAACAAAAACAAGACCAGGAGCTGACTGTGGCTCAGATCATGAACTCCTTATTGCCAAATTCAGACTTAAATTGAAGAAAATAGGGAAAACCGCTAGATCATTCAGGTATGACCTAAATCAAATCCCTTATGATTATACAGTGGAAGTGAGAAATAGATTTAAGGGCCTAGATCTGATAGATAGAGTGCCTGATGAACTATGGAATGAGGTTCGTGACACTGTACAGGAGACAGGGATCAAGACCATCCCCATGGAAAAAAAATGCAAAAAAGCAAAATGGCTGTCTGGGGAGGCCTTACAAATAGCTGTGAAAAGAAGAGAAGCAAAAAGCAAAGGAGAAAAAGAAAGATATAAGCATCTGAGTGCAGAGTTCCAAAGAACAGCAAGAAGAGATAAGAAAGCCTTCTTCAGTGATCAATGCATAGAAATAGAGGAAAACAACAGAATGGGAAAGACTAGAGATTTCTTCAAGAAAATTAGAGATACCAAGGGAACATTTCATGCAAAGATGGGCTCGATAAAGGACAGAAATGGTATGGACCTAACAGAAGCAGAAGATATTAAGAAGAGGTGGCAAGAATACACAGAAGAACTGCACAAAAAAGATCTTCATGACCCAGATAATCACGATGGTGTGATCACTCGCCTAGAGCCAGACATCCTGGGATGTGAAGTCAAGTGGGCCTTAGAAAGCATCACTATGAACAAAGCTAGTGGGGGTGATGGCATCCCAGTTGAGCTGTTTCAAATCCTGAAAGATGATGCTGTGAAAGTGCTGCATTCAACATGCCAGCAAATTTGGAAAAGTCAGCAGTGGCCACAGGACTGGAAAATGTCAGTTTTCATTCCAATCCCAAAGAAAGGCAATGCCAAAGAATGCTCAAACTACCGCATAATTGCACTCATCTCACACACTAGTGAAGTAATGCTCAAAATTCTGCAAGCCAGGCTTCAGCAGTACATGAACTGTGAACTTCAGATGTTCAAGCTGGTTTTAGAAAAGGCAGAGGAACCAGAGATCAAATTGCCAACATCAGCTGGATCATGGAAAAAGCAGGAGAGTTCCAGAAAAACATCTATTTCTGCTTTATTGACTATGCCAAAGCCTTTGACTGTGTGGATCATAAGAAACTGTGGAAAATTCTGAAAGAGATGGAAATACCAGACCACATGACCTGCCTCTTGAGAAACCTATATGCAGGTCAGGAAGCAACAGTTAGAACTGGACATGGAACAACAGACTCATTCCAAATAGGAAAAGGAGTACATCAAGGCTGTATATTGTCACCCTGCTTATTTAACTTCTATGCAGAGTACATCATGAGAAACGCTGGGCTGGAAGAAACACAAGCTGGAATCAAGATTGCTGGGAGAAATATCAATAACTTCAGATATGCAGATGATACCACCCTTATGGCAGAAAGTGAAGAGGAACTAAAAAGCCTCTTGATGAAAGTGAAAGAGGAGAGTGAAAAAGTTGACTTAAAGCTCAAGATTCAGAAAACGAAGATCATGGCATCCAGTCCCATCACTTCATGGGAAACAGATGGGGAAACAGTGGAAACCGTGTCAAACTTTATTATTTTGGGCTCCAAAATCACAGCAGATGGTGACTGCAGCCATGAAATTAAAAGACACTTACTCCTTGGAAGAAAAGTTATGACCAACCTAGATAGCATATTGAAAAGCAGAGACATTACTTTGCCAACAAAGGTCCGTCTAGTCAAGGCTATGGTTTTTCCAGTAGTCATGTATGGATGTGAGAGTTGGACTGTGAAGAAGGCTGAGTGCTGAAGAATTGATGCTTTTGAACTGTGGTGTTGGAGAAGACTCTTGAGAGTCCCTTGGACTGCAAGGAGATCCAACCAGTCCATTCTGAAGGAGATCAACCCTGGGATTTCTTTGGAAGGACTGATGCTAAAGCTGAAACTTCAGTACTTTGGCCACCTCATGTGAAGAGTTGACTCACTGGAAAAGACTGATGCTGGGAGGGATTGGGGGCAGGAGGAGAAGGGGACAACAGAGGATGAGATGGCTGGATGGCATCACTGACTCGATGGACGTGAGTCTGAGTGAACTCCAGGAGTTGGTGATGGACAGGGAGGCCTGGTGTGCTGCGATTCATGGGGTCGCAAAGAGTCGGGCACGACTGAGTGACTGCACTGAACTGAACTGTCCTGGAAAATATCACATTAACCAAGTGATGAAAGTTACCATCAGCAACTCAATGGGACAAACTGAAATTGTTTACTACCTGATAGGATGTAATGAAAAAACCACTGTACCACTTCTGTCATAATTCTGCCAAAAATGTGTTACATGAATCGAATCATTAGGGAACATGAGACTGACCCAGATTGAGGGATATTCTATAAAATAATTGGTATGTAATCTTCAAAAGTGTAAAGTATTGAAAGTCAAGGAAAGATTGAGGAAATACTATTCTAGATTGAAGGCCACAACTGAACAACATATGATCTTGGATCCTGTGTTTACAAAGAACATTATTGGGACAATGGCTGAAAATGGAATAGATTCTGAGTATTAGGTGGCAATCATGTGTCAGTTTTGATGGTTGTATTGTGGTCATTTAGGAAAATAGTCATGTTTGTAGGAACTATACTCTGAAGTATTTTTGGATAATGGGGCATCATGTGGACAACTTTTACCCAAATGGGTTGGGATTGGAGGAGGAGTTATCTGTATTATTCTTGCCCTCCCCAAAAGCAAACCCATAATGTTGCAGAAGTTTCATTAAAAGCTCCATTATCGACGACATCTATCATGTATGTGCTGTGCTAAATCACGTAAGTCATGTCCAGTTCTTTGCAACCCCATGGACTGTAGCTTGCCAGGCTCCTCTGTCTAGGATATTAATATTAGCCTGTGAGCAAGATGACATCAAATAACAGCTATTTAGAAGTGTGGTAGACCCTGTTTGTTGGCTACCCAACTGTAGTTCCGTTTTTTGATTCTTTCTTGCTAAGAGAACCCCAGTTTTATTAAGATATGGATATATAGGTCCTTCATATCTCTAGGATGTGAATATTTATTGACCTAAGGGAATCATAACTTTAGGCTTGGACATGTAATGAAATTCTAGCTAGTGATACATGAAAACAGGTCTTCTGGGTGCTTCAGGGGAAAGGGGCATGTTTAAGGGAAGATTTTTTGTAGGAGCGTCATATTATTAACAAGGAAAAACCATTAAGTTTCTAGAAACATCACATTAAGCTTCATGTGTGAACTAAATAAGTGATCAGTTCACTATCTTCTTTTATGAGCTCAAATTCCACCCAAATTTGTGGAAATAGGGTACACGTAAGTCTGTTCAGGCAGAGAGATATTTCTCTTAGGGGAACTAGATCTGCCTTAGAAAATCAGTGGGCTAAAAATTTCTCTTGGCAGACTTTCTCAGGCTGCTTTTGATTAAAGGAAACAGAAAACTCCAGCTCAGATTATTTAAATAAGGAAAATGTATTATCTCACATCATAGGCAAGAGATAGGATAGTTACTAGGCTGGTTAGTTTAGCAGCAAATAACATTATCAAGGATGGAGGATTTCTGTATTTTTTTCCCCCCTAACTTTCTGCTCTTCAATGTATTGGTATTTGTCCTCAGGCTTATCTCCTCATGGCTGGTTGTAAGATGGCTGCCACGCTTCCAGGGTACCACATGTAGACATAATCATATCAAGTGATCTATTTAATGCCACATTTTTGCACTTTCTGTTGGTGATTTCCCTACTTAATATGTCCCCCAAGCATATTGCTGAAGTGCTGTCTACTGTTCCTAGGTGCAAGAGGGCTGTCATGAAGGAGAGATGGACAAAATAAACGTTAGATACAGGCACGAGTTATAAGGTTGTTGGCCATGAGTTCAATGTTAAGGAATCAATAATATATAATAAATATGGTGTCTTTAAACAGACACACACATAAACCAAGATTATGTATTGATCCATTGATGAAAATATTATGACTAGAGGTTTGAAGGAACCTAACACTCTGTTTCCATTAGGAGCAATGGTTTGATAGCCATTAATTTGGTGTTTGTGGCCACTTCATAGAATAAATCGATAACTAACAAAAAGAATGAGAATTGACACACTGGACTCTCATAGGGTTGATACAGTAGGGCTTAACTGAAAACTATGGCATGAAACTGTTCAGCATTATGCCCAGCACATTTGGGGTGGGGGTGAGACTCTGGATGCATGATTGTCAGTCTGATTGTGACACTTGTCTAAGTACCACGCAGTTTAAAGCAGGAGTATAGAGTGAAAGACTTGAAGATGTAGAAACTTCACAATAAAACTCTAGGCTAAGTCAGTGGATTCCCCTTGAGAAAATTTCAAGTAGACCACCTTCTTGCAAATAACAGTTTACTTTCACAAAAATAGATGACCTAGCTCCCATGATCCTAATTAGTCTTCTGGAATTGAATGACAATTGCAAACGAGTATAGTTCTTTTTTCACTTTTGTAAACAGGTGGGTAGCTCCTACTTTTTCCTCAGGATGTGCATTTGCAACATCATAAAAATGGCAAGCATTTGACGGATTAAATACAATGAAATTTAAAAGAGGTTCAGGAAGGAAATCCATTAATTCTCATTTTGAAGATGCTGAAACAAGGTCCAGACATAAGCAGCGAAGTGATAGACCCGACTGAGACCTGAGCTGCTGCCACCTGCGCATGGTCTCATTGCGCTGTGCTCTGTTCTCACTGGAATGAGGAAAAGTGGAGCCTAGGCATGCCTTTCCATAAGAGATTGCCCTGGTCTTGCAATTACTCCTAAGGCTTCAAGCTTTTTTCTACCTTATGGCATTTGCATATGCCACTTTCCCTTCCTAGAATACTCCACTCTTGCCCTAACTGTTGCTCATCTTTTGACTGAAATGTCACTTACTCTGAGAGGTCAGGTCTGACGACTCTCTTCACCTACCCTGAAACATCTCCTCCCTCAACTCCCTTCTTTTTTTTTTTTAAAAAAAAAGATTGATTTATTTGGTTGTGGTGTCCGACTCTTTGCAACCCTATGAACTATAGCTTGCCAGGCTCCTCTGTCCATGGGATTCTCTAAGCAAGAATACAGAAGTGGGTTGCCGTGCCCCCCTTCAGGGGATCTTCCCGACCCAGGGATCCAAACTGTTTCGATTATGTCTCCTGCATTAGCAGGGAGATTCTTTACTACTGACACCAACTGGGAAGCCCTAGTCTCTCTCAATTTGCAGACTGATGTTTGGAAAAGATACATGTACCAGAACTGATTCAGTTTGTAGGGTTTCAGGCTTAGAAGTTCTTACTGAAATAAAGTTTGATTTCATATTATTTTGGAGTCACTCCAGGCATTCACCATTCAATGTGAATAATTCAATATTATTCTGGAGTAACTCCAAGGCATTCACCATTCAGAGGAAAAGACATTTGTTTTGTTTTGCTAAAACTGAACCCAAGCTATATGAAAGACACTTCAGTATTTATAGATAACTTTGTGCCTTTTAGGTGTTTAAGAATGGATATTGCTTTTGGACAGTTATATTTTTCTATTTATGTTGATATCCAACAGACTTTTTACTATGTATTTTAATTTTAATTAATCTTTTTTTATGATTGTAAAGCAAGCATATTCTTTGTAGACATTTTGGAAAATGCAAAAAAGCATGGAGGAGAAATAAATATAAAGACATTTTTTAAAAATCTGACTTTTACTACCTAGAGATAACCATAGTTTTTTTTTTTTAATTGAAGTATATTTGATTTACAAAGTTGTTGGTTTTAGAGATAACCATTGTTAACAGTTTGATATAGTTCTTCTTGGCCCTATTTCTATGTGTATGTGTACATAGGCACACAGCTATATTGTATACATTATACACAACACATACCCATATATATAACATGTATATTTGCAAACATGTGTATTTCATATATATGTACATACATATATGTATAATTTATGTGTATGTATACATATATATAAATAATACACACAAGTATATAATAGTTATTAAATGGTTATGTCAGATATCTTGATTTCCTTTTATACAGTTTTTCTCTCGTAATCCTTTCAATAGTTTTATGAGAAGATACTATTATTCTTACTTTGCTACTGCTAAGCCACTTTAGTCGTGTCCGACTCTTAGCGACCCCATGGACTGCAGCCCACCAGGCTCCTCCATCCATGTGATTTTCCAGGCAAGAGTACTTTATAGATGAGTAAATTGAGGCTGAGAGTATTAATTTATTTGACTAAGGTCATTAGTCAGTAAATGGTGAATTTGAGATACAAATCTAGATCCAATTCTAAAGTCTATCACCTCAACCATTATGCTGTATGAATGCCTGTACTTTTCCATGTCTTAAATAAAATTGGAATTGCTATAGAAATAATTTTGATTTTTTTGATCTTTTATTATATTTTCTATATAACATTTCATTATCTTCTACTAACCTACTTTTAATGGCTTTATGATACTCCATAAGATTATTGAAATAATAGCTGAATGAATGAAAATATCATTTATTACATGCTACTTTGGTAAAGAATGGATTGGGTAGATGCTCTGGTGTTTCAGATTCTTTCTGTCATCTTATTTTCTCAATTTGTTTCATATTCTGCAATGATTTTTTTTGTTTCTCTTCTCTCTAACTATATGGACTATGTAGGTTTTGCTTTCGAAATTCTGTGTCATGCTTTGGAAGTCACACATCCTGTTTTTATTCTCAAAATGCTTACCTCTAGATTAAAGAAAAATACCTTATTTTCAATATCACAATGAAATAATATCCCTTTATTTCTTTTGATAAAGCTGGTGTATTTAGCACAATTTTTTAGTGAATTTTTATTTCCCTTCATTTTTTTACCTTCCACTCCCTTCCACTGCTACAGGCTTGGTTTTTCTCATGCAATTTGGCCTTTTTGACTAAGCATCTGAATGCAGAGTTCCAAAGAATTGCGAGGAGAGATAAGAAAGCCTTCCTCAGCTAACAATGCAGAAAAATAGAGGAAAACAACAGAATGGGAAAGACTAGAGATCTCTTCAAGAAAATTAGAGATACCAAGGGAACATTTCATGCAAAGATGGGCTCGATAAAGGACAGAAATGGTATGGACCTAACAGAAGCAGAAGATATTAAGAAGAGGTGGCAAGAATACACAGAAGAACTATACGAAAAGATCTTCATGACCCAGATAATCACGATGGTGTGATCACTCACCTAGAGCCAGACATCCTGGAATGTGAAGTCAAGTGGGCCTTAGAAAGCATCACTATGAACAAAGCTGGTGGAGGTGATGGCATCCCAGTTGAGCTGTTTCAAATTCTGAAAGATGATGCTGTGAAAGTGCTGCATTCAATATGCCAGCAAATTTGGAAAAGTCAGCAGTGGCCACAGGACTGGAAAAGGTCCGTTTTCATTCCAATCCCAAAGAAAGGCAATGTCAAAGAATGCTCAAACTACCGCATAATTGCACTCATCTCACACGCTAGTAAAATAATGCTCAAAATTCTGCAAGCCAGGCTTCAGCAGTACATGAACTGTGAACTTCAGATGTTCAAGCTGGTTTTAGAAAAGGCAGAGGAACCAGAGATCAAATTGCCAACATCTGCTGAATCATGGAAAAAGCAGGAGAGTTCCAGAAAAACATCTATTTCTGCTTTATTGACTATGCCAAAGCCTTTGACTGTGTGGATCACAAGAAACTGTGGAAAATTCTGAAAGAGATGGAAATACCAGACCACATGACCTGCCTCTTGAGAAACCTATATGCAGGTCAGTAAGCAAGTTAGAACTGGACATGGAACAACAGACTGGTTCCAAATAGGAAAAGGAGTACATCAAGGCTGTATATTGTCACCCTGCTTATTTAACTTCTATGCAGAGTACATTATGAGAAATGCTGACCTGGAAGAAGCACAAGCTGGAATCAAAATTGCGGGAGAAATGTCAATAACCTCAGATATGCAGATGACACCACCCTTATGGCAGAAAGTGAAGAGGAACTAAAAAGCCTCTTGATGAAAGTGAAAGAGGAGAGTGAAAAAGTTGGCTTAAAGCTCAAGATTCAGAAAACGAAGATCATGGCATCCGGTCCCATCACTTCATGGGAAATAGATGGGGAAACAGTGGAAACAGTGGCAGACTTTATTATTTTGGGCTCCAAAATCACAGCAGATGGTGACTGCAGCCATGAAATTAAAAGACGCTTACTCCTTGGAAGGAAAGTTATGAGAAACCTAGATGGCCTATTCAAAAGCAGAGACATTACTTTGCCAACAAAGGTCCGTCTAGTCAAGGCTATGGTTTTCCCAGTGGTTATGTATGGATGTGAGGGTTGGACTGTGAAGAAAGCTGAGCGCCGAAGAATTGATGCTTTTGAACTGTGGTGTTGGAGAAGACTCTTGGGAGTCCCTTGGACTGCAAGGAGATCCAACCAGTCCATTCTAAAGGAGATCAGCCCTGGGTGTTCTTTGGAAGGACTGATGCTAAAGCTGAAACTCCAGTACTCTGGCCACCTCATGGGAAGAGTTGACTCATTGGAAAAGACTCTGATGCTGGGAGGGATTGGGGGCAGGAGGAGAAGGGGACGACAGAGGATGAGACGGCTGGAAGGCATCACGGACTCAATGGACGTGAGTTTGAGTGAACTCCAGGAGTTGGTGATGGACAGGGAGGCCTGGTGAGCTGCGATTCATGGGGTCACAAAGAATCAAACATGACTGAGCGACTGAACTGAACTGAACTGATCCCTCTTGGAAAAAGAAATTTCTTTCCTACATTATGTACTTTCTCTTATGAGAGTTATTTTAGACATTTAAATAAAGTTCTTTTATGCAGAAGTTTTTATGCTGTGACTCTTTCTTCCTCCTTATTCTTTTTTTGGCTGCACCACATGGAATGTGAGATCTTAGTTCCCTGACCCAGGATCGAAGCCACAACACCTGCATTGGAAATACGGAGTCTCAACCACTGGACTGCCAGGGAAGTCCCTCTTCTTCCTTATTCTGACTTCTCATTCAATAGTACATGTTTGAGAAGTTTTTTCTTTCAGAGCAGGTAACTGGGTAGTGTCATTTTTGAGCACTTTGTATCTTAGTACTTATTCCCAGATGACTCAGTGGTAAAGAGTCCTCCTGCAAGTACAGGAGACATCAGAAACATAGGTTTGATCCTGAGTCGGGAAGATCCCCTGGAGGAGGAAATGGCAACCCACTCTAGTATTCTTGCTGGGAAAATCCCAGGGACAGAGGAGCCAGGCGGGCTACAGTCCAGGGGATAGGAAAGAATTGGCCATGACTGAGTGC
>NW_024070192.1:41442317-41456813 GCF_014754425.2 Oryx dammah
CTCAGTAACTATTCTATGCTAGGCACTAATTTGGGTCCAGGGAACTTAAATGCTTACATTTTTGTTGTTTGGAACTCCTGACTCTGTTGTCTATACCAACCACCTTTGTTCTCATTTTTCAAGGAGTCCTCATCCTTTGAGCTGAAGTATATTTTCGTAGTCCTATGCGTTTTTTCCATTTGCTCATCTTAACATGGAGAGGTCTATATGCGTCCAGCTTTGGTTAATATTTAAGTAGGAATTGCTGAGGGTTCTGTCAGAGACTGAAGCGGATTTGAGTATATGCACTGCCTTGCTCTCCATCTGCTTTCATCTAGCCTTCAACCTTGAGTAAGGGGTTGTTCATGGAATTCTACTGGGGTGATAATATATTTTACAGAAGTGGAATATTCAACTGACCATTCCTCCTAATTGAGCCTTCCTACATTCTAACTGGAAGACAGTGCTCCAAGTTTCTGGCATACGGAAGGCTTCCCCTCTATTTTTATTCCTTTGATCTTTTCTATGTGAATTTAGAATGAGGCAATTTAGAAGTCTGTCCTCACAAAGACATTTTAATTTAAAAACGACAAAGTAATATTTTCTCCTCTGTGTTAAGAGGGTTAAAAAAAATGTTCAAGACTGATAATTATATGTAGTTTTGAATTTTTTCATAAAGGGTCTTAAACCCCTTGGGAAACTACATGGCCTAGAGAGGTCGGGGGAATGGAGTCTGACTGTGGTATGTAATTTCACTGTGGCTTTGAATAAACTATCTGAACTCCAGATTCTTTAATCTCAGACCTTCTTACATCATAGCATGACAGGGAAAATACTAGCAAAAAATAAATGTGGAAGCTGTTTGAACTCTTCAAAGATAGAAACTAAGGAAATCTAAGGACTTTTTTGTTGTTTGAATGCTATTATAGCTTTGAGCACTTTCTAGCTAGCCTGAAGAGTATCTGCTGGGGGCATAACAAATGAGGTCTGGTTGCTGGGAAGCCCAGGTATGCAAAGCAGTTCTGAAGTACAGCCGGGAAGCCGCACTGCTTTGCACGCTGTCATGTCGTGTAAGATCCAAGAGGGTGTTAAATGTGGACCCATTTTTCAGTTAGGTCAAATATCTATGCCTGGTTAATATGAAATTAGTTTGTTTCTCCTCTTCACGGAAATGAAGGCTTCTGGGTGGGTGAATCATGCCTTAATAGACAACTTTTGTACTTCTGGCCAGCACAGGCAGCAGATGTTGTCTATCTTTGTGGGATGACTTGGAAGAGCACAAAAAGAAACATCTGTATGGTGGTTTCTGAAGCTTAAATATCTTACTGCCTCTGGGCCAAACTTTTCAGGTTCTACCGCTTCCTACTATGAATCCTTTCTGTATTTTATGACTCAATTTCTTTATGAAACTCCTGTAAGATTCAGTATTAAATTTCCCTAATCGTGGGAAAAAATATTGTCTATATTAAGGTCCATGACACTGCAGCTGTTTTGGCACTATGGAGATAAATGGCTATGTCATTAGTCTCAGGCAAGTGACTTTTTTAAAAAATAATGGACATGAAATGGAAGAATAAGAATTTTTCCCTCCTAAGCAACATTGTGCGAATACATTATACTTGTATGACATAGACCAAGACAGAATCAGGTGCCTTAATTTAGTCAACAACTGATTAATCACCTGGTGTGTGCCAGACTCTACACTAAGGGCTAGATATACCTTAGTGAACAAGACACAGTTCCTGCCCTCAGTTCAGTTCAGTTCAGTTCAGTCGCTCAGTCGTGTCCGACTCTTTGCGACCCCATGAATCGCAGCACGCCAGGCCTCCCCGTCCATCACCAACTCCCGGAGTCCTGCCCTCACGTTGCCTCAAATCTAGTAGAGAAGATCAATCAAAATATATTAATTGGGATAAAGTGCTATGAAGAAACTATGTAGGATACAATAAATGCAAATAAGAGTAGGAGAGGAGATGAGCAATTGTATACCAAAGAATTGGACAACTTATAAGAAATGGACACGTTTCTAGAAACATACAGGCCACCAAAACTGAATCATGAAGAAATAGATATTTGAACAGACCATCACTAGAAGTGAAATAGAATCTGTAATTTTAAAACTCCCTGCAAAAACAAAAGGCTATGACCAGATGGTTTCACTAGGGAATTCTATCAAACATACAAAGAAGAACTTATACTGATCCTTCTCAAACTCTTCCAAAAGACTGATGAGGAGGGAACACTACTAAAGACTCCAGACAAAAACTACTAGAATGTATAAACGAATTCAGCCCGGTAGCAGGATACAAGATTAACATAAGAAATTGGCTGCATTTCTCTTTTTTTAAATTTATTTATTTTTTAATGGAAGGATAATTGCTTTACAGAATTTGGTTGTTTTCTGTCAAACCTTAACATGAATCAGCCATAAGTATACATATATCCCCTCCCTTTTGAACCTCCCTCCTATCTCCTTCCCCATCCCACCCGTCTAGGTTGATACAGAGCCCCTCTTTGAGTTTCCTGAGCCATACAGCAAATTCCCTTTGGCTATCTATTTCACGTATAGTAAATATCCATGTTATTCTCTCTGTACATCTCACCCTCTCCTCCCTTCTCCCCAAGTCCATAAGTCTATTTTCTGTGTCTTTTTCTCGCTGTCCTGTACATAAATTCTTTAGTACCATTTTTCCAAATTCTGTATGTATGCGTTAGAATACGATATTTATCTTCCTCTTTCTGACTTACTTCACTCTGTATAATAGGCTCCAGGTTCATCCACCTCATTAGAACTGACTCATATTCCGTTGTAATATTCCATTGTGTATCCGTACCACAACTTCTTTATCCATTCATCTGTTGATGGACATCTAGGTTGCTTCCATGTTTTAGGTATTGTAAATGTGCTGCAATGAACAGCGGGATACATGTGTCTTTTTCAATTTTTGTTTCCTCAGGATATATGTCTAGGAGTGGGATTGCTGGGTCATATGGTGGTTTTATTCCTAATTTTTTAAGGAATCTCCATACTGTCTTCCATAGTGGCTGTATCAATTTACATTCCCACCAACAATGCAAGAGCGTTCCCTTTTATCCACACCCTCTCCAGCATTTATTTTTTGTAGACTTTTTGATGATGGCCATTGTGAATGGTGTGAGGTGATATCTCATTGTAGTTTTGATTTGCATGTTTCTAATAATGAGTGATGTTAAGCATCTGTTCATGTGTTTGTTAGCCATCTGTATGTCTTTGGAGAAATTTCTGTTTAGGTCTTTTTCTCACTTTTTGATTGAGTTGTTTGTTTTCCTGGGATTGAGTTGTAAGAGCTGCTTGTATATTTTGGAAATTAATCCTTTGTCAGTTGTTTCATTTGCTATTATTTTATCCCATTCTGAGGGTTGTCTTTTCACCTTGCTTATAGTTTCCTTTGCAGTGCAAAAGCTTTTAAGTTTAATCAGGTCCCACTTGTTTACTTTTGGTTTTATTTTCATTACTCTTGGAGGTGGGTCATAGAGGATCTTGCTTTGATTTATGTCACTGAGTGTTCTGCCTATGTTTTCCTCTAAGAGTTTTATAGTTTCTGGTCTTACATTTAGATCTTTAATCCATTTTGAGTTTATCTTTGTGTATGGTGTTAGGAAGGCTGCATTTCTTTATACTCACAATGAAATATCAGGGAGGAAAAGTACAAAAGTAATCTCTTTTAAAATTGCATCCCCCCCAAAAAAACTTAACAATAAACCTGACCAAGAAGAAGAAATACTTATATGCTCAGAATTATAAAACACTGATGAAGAAAATTGAAGATGATTCAAACAAGTGGAAAGATATCCTATGCTCTTGGATTGGAAGAATTAATATGTTAAAATGGTCATACTACCCAAAGCAATCTACAGATTTAATGCAATCCCTATCAAATTACCCATGACACTTTTCACAGAACTAGAACAAATAATCCTAAAATTTATATAAAACCATCAGTTCAGTCGCTCAGTCGTGTCTGACTCTTTGCGACCCCGTGAACCGTAAAGACCCACAATTGCCAAAGTGACCCTGAGGAAAAAGAATGGAACTGGAGGCATAACCCACCCAGACTTCAGACAATACTACAAAGCTATAGAAATCAAAACAGGGTGGTATTGTGCTTGCTTTGGCAGCACATATACTAAAATTGGAATAATACAGAGAAGATTAGCATGGTCCCTGTGCAAAGATAACAAAGAACCAAAACAGTGTGGTATTGGCACAAAAACAGACATATGGATCAATGGAACAGAAGAGAGAGCCCAGGAATAAACCCACATTACAGTCAATCTTCAACAAAGAAGGCAAGAATATACATAGAAAAATGACAGTCTCTTCAGCTAGTAATGTTGGGAAAGCTGGATAGTCACATGTAAAACAATGCAATTGAACACTCCCTCACACCATATGTAAAAATAAACTCAAAATTGCTTAAAGACTTAAATATAAGACATGGTATCATGAAACTCCTAGAAGAGAACATAGACAAAATATTCAGACATATACCAATATTTTCTTAGGTCAATCTCCTAAGGCAATAGAAATAAAAGCAAAAATAAACAAATGGTACCTAACTAAACTTACAAGCTTTTGCACAGAAAAGGAAACGATAAACAAAATGAAAAGACAACCTATGGACTGAGAGAAAATATTTGGAAATTATGTGACCAACAAGGTTTAATTTCCAAAATACACAAACAGTTCATACAACTAAAAAAAAAAAAAAGACATTTCTCTAAATAGGCACATGAAAAGATGTTCAACATTGCTAATTATTAGAGAAATGTAAATCAAAACTTCAAAGAGGTACCACCTCACATCAGTCAAAATGGCCATCATTAAGAAGTCTACCAATAAATGCTGGAGATATGACCCTGCAGTCCTACTCTTGGGTATATATCTGGAGAGAACTCTAATTCGAAAAGGTACATGCAGCCCAATGTTCATAGCTGCACTCAGTTGAGACACGGAAGCAACCTAAATGACTACAGACAGATGAATGGATAAAGATGTGGGATAACCCCCTGGAGAAGGGCATGGCAACCCACTCCAGTATTCTTGCCTGGAGAATCCCATGGACCGAGGAGCCTGGCAGGCCACAGTCCATGGGGTCGCAAAGAGCCGGACACGACTGAAGTGACTTAGCATGCATGCACATGTGATAAATTTGAAATGTCTGTGATGTTTCTAAGATAGATCAGAAGGCAGCTGAGAGTCTGGAGCACAGAGGAGAGGATTAGGGACATATTTTAGAAATAACACTGTAGGGATAAGATTTTAGACTTGGAGATGGGTGAGATCTCCTAGGAAGAAAGAGTAAAGGGAGAAGAAAGGAGAGCTAGAGATTGAGCCTGGAGAACTAGCCAGGTGTAGAGCTATGCCACTGAAAGAAACGTTGAAGGCAGTTAAGAGGAGCATGTGGTTTGGAGAGACTTCCCCAGTGGCTCAGCAGTAAAGGATCAGCCTGCAATGCAGGAGCCGTAGGAGATGCAGGTTCAATCCCTGGGTCGGGAGGATCCCCTGGAGGAGGACATGGCAACCCACTCCAGCATTCTTGCCTGGAGAATCCCATGGACAGAGCCTGGCAGACTACAGTCCAGAGGGTCACAAAGAGTCGGACATGACTGAAGCAACTTAGCACTCACACATGCGTGGTTTGGAAAAGAAACTGATGATTTATACTCGGAACTTGCTAAGTTTGGGGTGCACACTAGAGTCTTGTTATTTCTAGTGTCACGCCTGGGCAAAATGCGTAGGTCCCCTTCAGAATGTGAATGCCATATTTATATTTTACGTTGTGATTTGGTCTTATGATATCTCTGTGAATTCTCAAAATAAAACATTACTAATCATGTTCATGGTGGAGTTTGGAGCAGTAGAAACAATTCTGCTAAGATCCATGACACTGCAGCTGTTTCTGAATTATAGAGGTAAATAATTTTCTATGTCACCAGTCCCAAACAATAAGTGGCTATTTCATTTTGAGTAATGGACAGGAGATGAAGAAAAAAGAGTTGTCCAACACTGAGCCAATGTGCTTTGCAGGAAGTACACAAGCTGGGAATGCAATGAAAATACACATATATTGAACATTTACCACGTGCCAGGTTCTGTGCTGGGTTTTGGGCATAACTCAGGGAACGAGACAGAAAAGTCTTAGATTTTAAAAATAAGTAAGGGAGATGGGAAAAATTAACCTGCAAATAAAATAACCACAATGTATGGCAAATGCTGTGAAAGAAACAAACAGATACAGGAAATGCCTGGGAGAGGTGGTATGGCACTTTGAATCTACAGAGTCTTTAGAGAAAGTTTCCTTGGGTAAATTTACTTAAGTCGATTTCTGAAGGATGAGGGGTCATATCAAGATGTGGGGACATGGTTTGCTATTGATAAATCACCAAATTGTTTGTTTGCAGAATTTGTCCCTGAAAAGTTATAGCAGGCTGAAGAGCTCATACTAGAATACGGGCAGTATGGGCACACTGAGGGTGGGGGAAGCTGTTGTAAATGGTCTGCCTCCACAGGTAGTATTTTATCATTGACATTGTTTAAAGTTGTGTGCACAGGGTGATAACAAAAAGTAGACTGACATTTAGTCAATTTTACTATTAGTTAAAAATTTTTTTTACAGACAACGGCCCCATCATGGGCTGAATGATGGCCCTCAAAAAGCTGTGTCTATATTCCAATTACTAGAACCTGTGAATATTACCTTACATAGTAAAAGAGTAAATATTACCTTATATAAAAAGATGTGATTAAGGATTTTGAGAACATGTATCAGATTATCCTTTCATAAGCTGAATGCAGATATTAGATTGAAAAATTAAGCTACCCAGTTCTTAAAATAAATAGATACATGTTTTAATAGAGTTGTCACTGTAGAATCCAATGCCATGTTGGGAGAAATGCTTTTTTTTTTATTTGGCTGCACTGGGTCTTAGCTGCAGCATGTGGGATTTAGTTCCCCAATCAGGCATTGAACCTGTCTTCCCTGCATTGAGAGCACAGAGTCTTAACCACTGGACCACCAGGAAGTCCCCAAGGAGAAATGTTTCTTACATACAGGTTTGCTTATGGCCAAGGTACTTAACCCAAGTTAACTTGCCTGGCCATGTAGGCATTTTTCTTCGTTTGTTTTTAATATTTATTTAGTTAGTTAGTTGTGCCATGTCTTCATTGCAGCATGTGGGATCTTTAATTGGGGCATGTGAATTCATAGTTGTGGCATTGTGGGATCTAGTTTCCTGGCCAGGGATTGAACAATGACCCCCTGCATTAGGAGCATGGAGTCTAAGCCACTGGACCACCAGGGAAGCCCCCATGTAGGTGTTTTATATTGTCATTCCTTTTGGAGAAGGAGGCCTCCTGATAGCTCAGGTGGGCCCTCTCAAAGCAGGACTACAGTCCTGGGCCTGGTCACAAGTTTAGGTTTAGATATTAATACTTATCAGCATTAGGAAGACTGAATCACACTTACCAAACTCACAAGGACAGCAGGTGACAAAATTCAAGTGTTTAAAAATATTTACTAATTTAATAAATGACGAGGAACTTCTGTGTGTTATTCAGTGTACTCTCTGCTTACAAACAAGTGACATATAAGGTGAGATTACATTTGGAATTATAGCTAGGTGATGACGTCAGAGCAAGCAGAGGAAGTTTAATGAATGGTTTTATACCTGTGGTAGGCAGGCTCTGAGATGACGTTCAATAATCTCTTTAATGAAAGTACAGTACTCATGCCCTCCTGTGATCTCCTCCCCTTTTGTGTAGGTGTGCACTCACTTCTGAATACAATGCAGCAGAAGGGATGTCACGTCTGAGATTAGGTTACAAAAAGACTGTGGCTTCATCTTGAGAGCTCCCTCTTGTTCTATTGCTCACTCTGAGGAGAGACAATTGCTATCTTGTGGTCTGCCCTATAGAGAGGCCTCTGGCTAACGACCAGTGAGGAACTGAGGTCTTCGGCCAACATCTCACAAGGAACTGAATCCTACCATCAACCCCATGAGTGACCTTGGAAGCAGATGCTCCCAGCAATCTCATGAGACCTTGAGCCAGAGGCACCCGACTAAGGAGCACCCAAATTCCTGACCCTCAAAAGCTGTGAGATGATAAATGTTTGCTGCTTTAAGGCACTAAGATTTGGGGTAAATTGTTACCCAGCAATAAATAACACAACACCAAACGTATATCTTTTGAAGTACTAATTTAAACTGAATAACAACTACAATAGTAGTTTTCATGGATACACTATTTATTTTAATAGTTTCTTAGGCAGTCTAATCACACTGACTAGATTCCCTATTAGTGGTTAATTTCATCCAGTTTATGTTGAGTCTTACTAGTTTTATTCTCGGGGAGTGACATTTTATCCAACTTCTGGATGCATCTAACTATGGACTCCAAAAAACTAAGTATACACACTGATAACTAAATATTTATTGATTCATTCATACATAAATTTATTTTGTCTACTGGAGACTAGAAAAGAATCCAAAATGGCATACTAATTCCCTGGTCTTTTTTAAAATTAACGTTCACAGGGCAGACAGATGTTTAATTCATTTTTTAAAAATATTCTTTTTTAACAAAAGGAATAAATGTTCAATGTGCAACTTTTTTACAAAATAGAGAAGCAAAGAAGAAAGTGAAAGTTAACTTTGAACCTGCTACTCAGAAAGGACTGTTACTGAATGCACTATTGATTTTAGTTGACAACAGTTGCCTATTCTATTTTTTTAAACATCACAAATAAGACTTTTTATTTGTCACCATTAAATATCTGAATTTTGAACAGATTCTTGAACTAGTGGCTCATATCCATCATCTCATTCAACTTTAGCATTCAACTAATCCCCAAACTACTAACTTTACTATGAAGGTCCATCAGTTCACCCACTTCAAACTGTTGCTTCTTAGGAGTTTTACTTTTCTAACAAGTAATCATAGAGAGGATAAAATGATTGGCAAGGCCTTTTCTCTATCTTTCTCAGTGCTATCTGGAATCAATTTATTGACAGCTTTTTTCAAGTTATTTGTCTGCACTTCTCAGGTCATGATTCCAACCATCTTCTGGATTTGGTGAACTTGTTGGTGCTTCCTTAACACAAGAGGTGTTCCAAATCTGACTATTGTGGTTTTTAGTAAAACCAAAACGGAATAGATGAAGCAAACAACCACTGGTAGTCTTGAGATCAACATGAGATTCAATCATGGCCTGCCACTTTTGGAACATTTGAAACACAGTTTATCACAGCGACGATCCATACCATGGAAGCTGATTGGCAGTTTTTGCCCTAAACGTTCTCAGCACTTAGCTTAGATTTTCTATATGAAACTCCATTATTCTGCAGATTAGCAAAGCTCACTTTTAAAACATGACCGAGGCCATCAGATGCAATTTTGATTCCTTGAGTTTTCCTGACTGTTTATTCAGTATTTCATATATTTAACATAGCTGCTACTTTCACATCATACCAATCTCTCCTAGAGAATGGATTAACCACTTTCTTCTTGGCAATCTTTTTGCCACCTTTCAGAAGGCACTTGTTTTTGCCCCCTGCCATGGTGCTCTCCGAGAGCCAAAAGGCCTATATGTTTATTCTTTTAAAAATTGGGAAAACATTCTATTCTTGGTTAAGTTGCTAATTGATTTTTCTAAAACTGTTTCCTTAATGAAATATCATATCTGAAAGTTTAACTTTATATATCTAATATTTAATAACAGTATCACTAATATTTAGTACAACTTACTAACATTATAAACACTTTATTCAACAAATTTACTTACATTATCTAATTTGTCTTTCATATAACTTGAGAGGTAGGCATTAATATTACTTTCATTTTCAGAAAAGTAAACTAAGGCTTAGAGAGGAAAAATAATTTGCTCACACAGGATCACAAAACTAAGCAGTTTCAGAATAGATTCCATTTTAGTTCTGTCTGACTACAAAATTTACACTCATACCGCTCTGCTATAGTTTCTCCCTCAAACTTCTCCCCATATTTTTCATTAAAAAAATCATTTTAAAAAACTTTCATATTTAGAAAAGTCGTCATGTCCCAGTTATTAAAAGACTAACCTAATTTACCCATACCTCTGTTCAATTCCTTTGAAAGTTTTTTGAAGTTAGTGTCTCAAGGCAAAAATATCGAGATCTAAAGGAAATATACATGAATAAAATTCTTTCCCTGCTGAAATAAAACAGTGGATGTTACTAGTGATTTGCCTTGTTTGAAATTGGAACTATCATCAGAGAACCAATTTCCATTTATATAAAACTACATACTTGTGTTTCTGATTACAATTTCTGTAAAGTTATAATCAATTGTTACAGTTGAAAAACTGTATTTTTATCAGCTACATTTCTTGCTGCTGTATAGTCCATTATAATGAAATAAAGGGGTAATTTGGAAAGAAAGAGCAGTGATAATGATTGTGGAATGTTAAGAGTGGGAAGAAACTTGCTCATTCTCTTTGCCCATTCTCCAAATGTTGAGAATTCAGAGGTTCAGAGATTCAAATATCTCTGTATCTTTTAAGTGCTCATAGTAGACAAAGAGTAAGAACAAAGGTATGTGAAAAATGACTTTCATCTGACAATTAAAACAGTGTTGCAAACATATTTACCCAAGTTCCAAACCTCTATCAATAAGAGAAATGAATTTTTAAAAAAACCGAAGTAACAAAAAGCATAAGACCCAGTACATAAAAAGTACCTAATACATATTTGCGAATGAACAAATGAATAAAAAGGTTTTATTGCTTTCAAGTTCCGTCAGTCCTTGAATTCACATTTTATATGCAATCATAATGTATACATATAATTTATTATCTTGCTTTTTGCCCTTGAGTTATAGCATTTTTCCATGTTGTTATAAAACATGACTATAACCTTTTAAAGTACCTATTGAAGTTACAACACCACTGATTCAGATTCCCAAATGATTGTTAAAAATCACTATTAACAGGGGTGAATCCAGGTTTTGGGGAAGGCCCTTATTAAGGAAAAAATACAAAATGATATCACTTTAAAAAATTTTTACAAAGTAAAATACCTAGCTCTTTCAAGAGATCATTTCTAGGGCCCCTCCAGGGCCTTAGAGGCCCTGCCTCTGTCGATAACCAGATACTACCTTCATGGGGGTTATGATATAGCTTGAATGTTTTTCAGAGGTTACTACAATTTTAGAAATGTATACCACACTTGATAGTGTTAAAAATTCTTTCTATCCATCCGACCTGGAATCTGCTTCAGGCTCTAACATAAACTTGGTGGCTTTTAAATTATAAGCAAGTCTCTTAACTTCTTCAGGGCTCGTATGCCTCATCTGTAGAAATGGGCTTAATATCTACCTCAAGGAATTGCACATGAAAACAAAGATAAAATAGTTCACTTTCTGACACATCATAAATGCTCCATAAGTGTTACGAATATGGTGTTATTTAAAACATTAGCCTACCTTATATAGGAACCGCCTGTTTCTCCATTACAACTTCCTACATTGACTGTAGGTAAAATATGGTGTAAAATGAATTTTGAAGATTGTGTAGATGCAATTTTTTATTATTTTAATTACTTTTTTGGCCTCAGCATGTAGCGTGTGGGATCTCAGTTCCCTAACCAGGAATCAAATAAGGAAAGTCCCTTATTTTAATTTTTAAAAATAATGTTATTATGAAAAGTAGTGACTATATAATAGCACATTTGGAAAATACAAGAAAAAAAATAGCACCCATAATTTCTTCAGACTTATACTACATTTCCTTAATGTGTTTTCTTCCTTGATGCAGATTTTATTTAAAATATAAAAATATGCTTGAAGTAAGGAGAACAGTCCTGGGTGTTCATTGGAAGGACTGATGTTGAAGCGGAAACTCCAATACTTTGGCCACCTGATGCGAAGAGCTGACTCATTTGAAAAGACCCTGATGCTGGGAAACATTGAGGGCAGGAGGAGAAGGGGACGACAGAGGATGAGATGGTTGGATGGCATCACTGACTCAGTGGACATGAGGTTGAGTGGACTCTGGGAGTTGGTGATAGACAGGGAGGCCTGGTGTGCTGCGGTTCATGGGGTCGAAGAGTTGGACACGACTGAGCAACTGAACTGAAGTAGACCCAATTATTCTCTTTTCAAGGAAGTTTGGTATTATGGCATTATTGTTTTCAAATACATGGCAAATCTTAAAATATGTTTTACATAAAACTATTTTAGAAAAATCAGCAGGAAGAAAAGTTACACATTCTGTTGTTGTTCCATACTTAATTCCTATGAGCTGTGCAGTGTGGCCAAAGTAAACAAAGATTCATGGTTTTTAAGGTTATGATCTTACTGTACATAGAATTTAGTACTCTGCGTTTTTTTCTTACATTATATCACAAGTCTTTCTCCATACTATTGCATACTACTACAGCAACATTCATAGTAAGTAGAGCATATGAGAGCAAGGCTTAGTTTCCTAAACTTCATATAAATGTGTGTGAAGACACCAAGGCAGGCCAAAGATGTGAAAAGCCAGAAGCTCAGAAAGAGTGCTCTTGGTTTGCCTGTAACTATAATGCAGAAAATGTATTAAGAGAAATTATGACTCAAGGATTCTTGATTTTCAACAGAATGTCCAAATCAGCAATAGAATATAAAGCCCTATCAACATAATCCTAAATTCCATAAACACTTTTATTTCTTTAATAGATGGGAAAGTGGTACAATACTATTCAACAGCAAGGACTTATTTGTCACGACATGTTATTAAGATTTTAGCTCTCAAAATTGGGTAAATATACACACCTTTTACCCAAAGGGGTCTTTCTTTAAAATTTAACAAGGCAACACAAATCCTCACTATAAAGAACGAGTCAAGATCTGGACATGGTTGTCTGAATTCAGTGACATTTGCTCTTGGAAAAAAAGTTTTACCTTTTAATTATTCTTTTGTGCTGATATCCATTAATTGCAAAGTACAACTTTTTCCTTTTACCCTTTTTTGGTCCTTTAACATGATCCTGCTGTAGGAATTCAAGCCACATCTAAAACATTGTTAAGATATACACCGAGGAAGCAATCCACATGTTCATTGCTGAATGAATGGAAAAACAAAATGTGGCATATGCATACAATGGAATATTATTCAGTGTTAAAAAGGAAGGAAATTCTGATACACACCACCACATAAATGAACCTTGAAGACATTATGTTAAGTGAAATAAGCCAAACTTTACAAAAGGACAAATATTGTATGATTCCACTTATATGAAGTATCATAGAAAAAGAAAAGAAAGTAATTGTTATCAGGGCATGGGGTGGGGAAGGAATGGAGAGTTATTGTTTGATGTGTATAGGGTTTAAGTTTCTGATGATGAAAAGTTCTTACCGACACTGGGCTGCATACTGAAAAATGAGTAAAATGGTAAATCTTGTGTATTTTATGGTAAATTTTTAAAAATGCCCCCAATATAACAGACTGAGAAAAAATGTATACTGTAACATTCATGGGCTTCCCTGGTGGCTCAGACCGTAAAGAATTTGCCTGTAATGCAGGAGACCTTGGGTCAGGAAGATACCCTGGAGAAGGGAATTTAGCTACCCATTCCCGTATTCTTGTCTGGAGAATTCCATGGACAGAGGAGCCTGGTGGGCTAGAGTCCATGGGGTATGGACCGTAAACAGTCCAACATGACTGAGGGACTCACACTGATGCATACATATTCAGTAAGAAATAATTACACAGCAAATATATGTGTAATCACTATCTAGGTCAAGAAATAAAGACTATCAGAGTGCACCCTCCTGCCCCCATCACAACCCTTTCCTCCTTCCTGAGTAACCACTCTCTTGACTCAACATTTACTTTTAAAAATCAGGCTGTAATGTGATAATGCCGGATAAGTTAAACCAATGTTACACAACGCAATAGAGTATTTCTTTACATTCCAATATTTTCCATAAATGCAAAACATTTTTTTAAACTTCACTTCTAAAGTACTCTTTCCCTCTTTGTCTTGAAACTTCGCATTCTAAAACCTTTCTTGAATTCACCGTTGACCTCACCTGCAGAGTTAAAAAAAAAAAACAACCAAACAACTGCCTCTGTGTAGATTTCTAGATTTTCATTCCTCCCGCTCTCCCTTGCCTCCAAATACAAAGAAACAATGATTTAAACCCTTTGTGCCCTTTTAGAAAATTACACAGATACCCCATTGTGGAATCCTATAATCCCTTCGTGGAAAGGAAGAGATTAGCATATGAATACAAAGCAAAATGAATCTAGAATACAAAATGATCTACTGGATTGTGAAGCTCTTGTATTCTTAAAAATGTATTTATTTCTTCTTTTTGATTTGCCCCTTTAGTGGTCTCAGGGTTAAGGGAATTGAGCTTCCCTTCTGGTTACCCGGAAAAGGATTTAGAAAAAAAAAAAAGCCAATAGATTCTAGGAGCTGCAAAACCAACAGATGGCTCCCAGAGCCAGTGGAATC
>NW_024070192.1:41461813-41528996 GCF_014754425.2 Oryx dammah
GCCAGCACTGCGGGGGCGCGGCGCCCCCGGCCCGCGGCCGCCCCTCCCCCCCTTGCCGGCCGGGTTGTGTAACCCGGCGGCGGCCGCGCGGCCCCGGGCGGGTCCCTGGGGTGAGGGGCGGGGGCGGTTGGGGTGGGGGAGGGAAGCGGCCACGAGGGGAGCGGCCTGCGCCGGGCCCCGCGCGCCGGCGGCCGCGTTTCCCGCTCCCGGGTGCGGCGGGAGGCGCGGGCGGTCGGGGCGGGGAGCCGGCCTCAAAGCTGACGGGAGGGAGGAGGAGGCCGCGGGCGGCGGCCGCGGGCGCTCCTCTTGGCAGGAGGGCTGGGGGGGCCGGGGGGGGATACATTTTGGGTAGAGGCGGTGCCTGAAGGCCGGGTGGGGTACCCAGCGGGAACCAGGCTCCCCGGTCACGAGTTTCTCTGCCACAGGAACCTCGTCTCCTGCCAGGTTCGCTCACGACTCCGCCTCTCAGGCTTTCACTCGGGTCGTTTTCTTCTAGCAGCTCATTTTTACAAAAAAAGGTTGTTTTATCTTCTTCCAACAACCCCCCCTCCCCCCAACATCTACCTTCTGGGCTTGGGCAGTGGTTTTGAGGAATGAGATTAGAAGAGTGTTTGATTGAATGGAAGAGAGGGCGAGGTTTTTTTGACCCCTTTTTCTTGCCCTTAGGGGTGAACCGAGGTGGCTCATCCACGAGGTGTGTGCACTACCATCTTGCCTGGGATGAGACTTATTTCATGTTAATAAGGAAAGATGTTTTCCCATTTTAAAACCGATATGAATCCCCAAACTCTTCTCTTTAACAAATGTTAAATTGAGGGCAAAAGTCGTTTTAGAAAACATTAAAGAAGAAATGAACTTAAAAGTTTATAACCATGCAGATTTTTAAAAATAGTTGTTCTCTTTATAAGTTGAAATTGTAAGAAAATATTAAACCCAGGGTGTCAGATTTGATATAAGCATTTACTGAGAGCTGGAGAAAAACTATTTCTATTACAGACTTAATAGTACTTGAAGACTGAAATTGAGGTATCAGATTTTTCCATTTTGGAGGGTGATAAGGACTGATGATGTGCAGTAGAAATGAACATTAAGTTTGTTGAGTGTTTAACCTAAGGGTTTGGAACAGTTTAAGAGCTGTTAGAAACAGTACATCCTATATTTTTTTTTAAACATTAGGTCTTTTTCAGCTTCAGGTGGAAAAAAATTTTACTATGCTTACTTGGACTATAAGGCAGTATTAAGTTCAGGTTGGAAAATTCAGTTTTGTCTGTCAGGTATTAGTATACTCCCCGCAGGACTTCTCTCTACTTAAGGAAGCATCCCCTGAGCCGTTCATGGTGACATCCTTCACATTAGTTTGTCTCATCCTGAAAGGGGATAAATAGGGGAAACTGGGTTTAGCAGTTGAGAGAATGTAAACAGTGTGGGGGGAGCAACTTTTCTTGTGTGTCCTGGCCACATTACTGTTGCTTCAACATGCATAGGTCTAATTTATTAAGAAAACCTGTGAGGATTTTTGAAATGTGTCTGTAGCGTGTTGAGGGGGGCTTTTATGACCCATTACCCACAAACCTATAAAGAGGAACAGTTTTTCTTTATCCAGAAGAGGGCGCAAGAGAGGGAGAAATGCAAATATATTCGGTAATTTCAGATACTAATCTAGATTTTTCAGAACTCGAGTTTTGCTGAGTCCTTTTGAAGTAGGGTTAGGTGCTTTAGCATGGCAACCCTAAATAATAAAAGCACTAGGAGGCCTTTCATTTTTCTCAGTAATTCTATAATGTTTACATTTTTTAATACCTAAATTTAAAACAAAGTCAGACATTTTGCATACCAACAAGGTTACCATGGGAATTTTTTTTTGTTTTGGTGGCAAATTTTTAATATAGTCAAATGAGAAATATTTTTTGTCGTTAAAACTTAGAGGTAAAAGTATAGTGGCTTCTGGGTGGTTTTTAAATCGGTGATTTCTGATATCAGCAACTAAATAGTAAAAATTACTCTAGTTAATTTTAAAGTCTTGGCTTTGGTCCACCTTGATTTGCACTTTGGATTATTTATTTATTTACTTTTGTGTTTAAGACTGCTTATCTTGGAGATGTGAAAAGCTGTGTCTAATTGGCCCAAGAGTACAAGCCTTTGTTTTAGCCTGTTAGTACATTAATGGTGTATGTAGTTCTGGTTAGTCTAGAGTGGTACACCAGTAAACTTATGGGATATAAGAGAGAGTTGGCTGAAATTTCTGATTTTCTGGGGAAAAACAAACCTTTTAGAAAACATTCTAAGCAGCTGTCTCTCCTGTTTCATAGTTAGAATTTTTTCACCAAAAGTTTGATTTGATTGGTTATCATGGCTTTTTGTCCCATGGGTGGAGGAGCCTGGTAGGGTGCAGTCCACGGGGTCACAAAGAGTCGGGCACTGACTGACTTCACTTTCATTTTTACTTTCATGCATTGGAGAAGGAAATGGCAACCCACTCCAGTATTCTTGCCTGGAGAATCCCAGGGACGGGGAGCCTGGTGGGCTGCTGTCTATGGGGTCGCACAGAGTCATGGCTTTTTCAGCCAGACAAAAAGTAAAATATAACACTAGCAGAAGTTAAGAACTTTTTACAAATATATTGTTTCATGGAACAGGTTCTTTGCCACTCTTGCTCAAGAACGGTTATGCCTTAAGTATGTTTTCCTGAGTTATTTTCTGAAAGTTAATATAATTTGCTCATTTCACTGATGCAGAGTAAGTGTCTTAAAATTATAGTAAACCCTGCTGTGAATCTTCTCAGTGTGTTCTGTTTCACATCAATTTTTTTTTTAAACAATGGTTCTCAAGCTTTTTTAAAAAAAAAATCTTACTGTTCTTTATCCTTTGAAAATAGATGAAGAGCTAGTCATATGGGTTATGTTTATTGCTGTTTACCATATTGGATATTAAAATTTGAAAACAAAAATATACAAGCTCATGTGCCTTTAGCCTTTACGGGCTACAGGCCCAACAGAATGAATGAAAATAACAAATATTTAGTAATTCTGTTGGAATACTAATACCAAATACTATTGGATTCCCCCCATCCCTCTGTAAAGCTGATTTAAATGAATGAGTGTGTGTGTCTGTGAGTCTTATCCTTAGCTTTTATCTTGTATTTGTTTCTAGTGACTTGACCTAATGGTGCTGTAGGGAATGTTTCATAGTAAGGTACTTAACTAGTGTCACTATTTTACTTGTAAGGAAATGAGAAAAGTTGTTGACCCAATTGAATTATCTGTAATAATAAACTGATTATAGTGATTGAAGTTCTTAAACTTGAATACTTTAACACTTTTTAAAATTAGATACCTTTCATTTGTTAGTATTTTCTTAACTGAATCATTTGGTTAGGCAGTATCGTATAATGAAATGAAAAATGTAGTAAGAGTTGGCACATAAGTTCTGGTTTTATACAATGATAGTATGATAGAATGTATGGGATGTGTCGAGTTTAACATCATTTTCGAAAAAGTTCACAAGTGTTAGATTTTTTGTTTGACAGAAGGCAATTTTATGGTGACCACCAGCCATTTATGGTTTCATAGAAGTACAGTCTTTAGATTTACTGTATCCATTTAACTTGATTTTGCCCAAAGGGTAGCTCTGTTCTTAATGGTAAAGGAAATTTTATAACAGCCTTGTGAGAATGATGAGAAGGTTGATGCTGTTAGAGGAAAGATATTATGCTTAAGAAGTTATGTTCTTTCTGACCTTGGACTCTGGTTTGATCTTAGGTCAGTTCTGTCTCTTACTTAGTAAACTTCCTAATCTATAAATGGGGCTAGCAAGTGTTTTCTCATAGAGTTATTAAATAGTAAGATAAAGCTGAAGCTCATAGCATAGAGTCTAGCACATTGTAAATATTAAATAGTCCTTAAATGTTAGGTACTACTGTAGTTTACACATTCTAATTTTTTTTTTTTTAAACTTTTTCCCCCCTAGGCTACGGTGAACTAAATGGTAATGCTGGAGAAAGAGAAATATCTTTAAAGAGCCTGGGTTCTGAGGAAGCTACCAACCCTATTTCCAGGGTCCTCAATGGCAACCAACAAGTTGTAGACACTAATCTGAAGCAGACTGTAAAGTCCAGCACCTTTGGGAAAGCAGGAATTAAAACCAGGAATTTTATTCAGAAAAACAGTATGGACAAAAAGAATGGGAAGTCTTATGAAAATAAATCTGGAGAGAACCAATCTATAGACAAGACTGATACTGTAGCAATTCCAAATGGTGTTGTAACAAATAATTCTGGCTATATTACTAATGGTTATATGGGCAAAGGAGCAGATAATGATGGTAGTGGATCTGAGAGCGGATATACCACTCCTAAAAAAAGGAAAGCTAGGCGCAATAGTGCCAAGGGTTGTGAAAACCTTAATTTAGTGCAGGACAAAATAATGCAACAAGAGACCAATGTCCCAACCTTAAAACAGGGACTTGAAACTTTCAAGCCTGACTACAGTGAACAAAAGGGAAGTCGAGTAGATGGTTCAAAGCCTATTTGTAAGTATGAAACTGGGCCTGGAGGAACAAGTCGAGGAAAACCTGCTGTGGGTGATATGCTTCGGAAAAGCTCTGATATTAAGCCTGGTGTGAGCAGCAAAAAGTTTGATGATCGGCCCAAAGGAAAGCATACTTCTGCTGTTGCCTCCAAAGAGGACTCGTGGACCCTGTTTAAACCACCCCCAGTTTTTCCAGTGGACAATAGCAGTGCTAAAATCGTTCCTAAAATAAGTTATGCAAGCAAAGTTAAGGAAAACCTCAACAAAACTGTACAGAACTCTTCTGTGTCACCATCTTCATCTTCATCCTCCTCATCATCTACTGGGGAAACTCAGACCCAAGCTTCAAGTCGATTGTCACAGGTCCCTATGTCAGCGCTGAAATCTGTTACTTCGGCCAGCTTTTCTAATGGGCCAGTTATAGCAGGGACTGATGCAAGTGTGTATTCTCCAGGGGGTCAGCCACTGCTAACTACTGCTGCTAATACTCTAACACCCATCTCTTCTGGGACTGATTCAGTTCTCCAAGACATGAGTCTGACTTCAGCAGCTGTTGAACAAATTAAGTCCAGCCTTTTTATCTACCCTTCAAATATGCAAACTGTGCTGTTGAGCACAGCACAAGTGGATCTACCCTCTCAGACAGATCAGCAAAACCTGGGGGATATCTTCCAGAATCAGTGGGGTTTATCATTTATCAATGAACCCAGTGCTGGCCCTGAAACTGTTACTGGGAAGTCATCAGATCATAAAGTGATGGAGGTGACATTTCAAGGGGAATATCCTGCCACTTTGGTTTCACAGGGTGCTGAAATAATCCCCTCAGGAACTGAGCATCCTGTGTTTCCCAAGGCATATGAGCTGGAAAAACGGACTAGTCCTCAAGTTCTGGGTAGCATTCTAAAATCTGGGACTACTAGTGAGAGTGGAGCCTTATCCTTGGAACCCAGTCATATAGGTGACCTGCAAAAAGCAGACACCAGTAGTCAAGGTGCTTTAGTGTTTCTCTCAAAGGACTATGAGATAGAAAATCAAAATCCTCTGGCGTCTCCTACGAACACTTTGTTAGGCTCCGCCAAAGAACAGAGATACCAGAGAGGCCTAGAAAGGAATGATAGCTGGGGTTCTTTTGACCTGAGGGCTGCTATTGTATATCACACTAAAGGTAACTTGTTTGTTTCCTATATGAAATTTCTTACTGGTCGTTTATTAATACATATTTATTGGTGGTTATACTAAGGGTGAATTTTGGAAGCTACTATGAGATTCTTTAAGGATTGCAGAGCTTAGTTGAGAATAACATGGATAAGCAGCTGGTATCAAACAATTTAGGGTCTTGGAAATAGGTATGGCTGAAGTTTAGAAGGAATATTCACTTTTGCAACTTGAAAACATTTCTTTTTATATAAACAAGTTATAATCGAGCTCTTGCCTTTTGTTCAGGGAATAAAGGGGTGGAGGTGCTAAAGGGATGATGTTTTATTTTCTCTTAAACACTCATAAGAGTTCTTTTTAATTTTTTTCTTTGTATAGATGTCTCCTTTGCTTTTTATATCATATGCTTATTAGTGAGCTCAATAGTTCTAATTTGCCTAAAATCAATAGGAACAGTGTTTTGGAGAAGTCTAAAGAGTTAAGAGTGTCAGCTAATTTGTTTCCTTATAAGGAGTAATGGGTGCTAAAGGTAACTAGAAAATAAACTACACTTACAGGTACAGTTAGCATTATAGGGACCAGGTTTTGGGGAGTCTGTTTTTCATAGCCCCAAAGCCCATGTCAAAAAGGAACCAGATAATCTTTCAAGCTCCATGTTAATAACTTTTTTGGATATGGTTTATTTGTGCCTTAAAGGAAAATTTGTTTTATGGTGTAAGTAATTTAAATCCTTAAAACAATGTTTTCTTGTTTGTTTTTGCAGTATTCATGTAGCAGTTTTTAAAAAAATTATTTTTGAGTTGAAGTGTAGTTGAATTAGTGTATTACTGCTCTACAGCAAAGTGACTCAGTTTTACATATCTTTTTCATATTTTCTTTATGGTATATCACAGGATATTGAGTATAGTTCTATAGTTCCCTGTGCTATACAGTAGGACCTTGTTTATTTTTCCATATATATGCCATATCCCATAGTCCCAACAGTGTTTTTTGTTCTGTGAATAATGTTTACAAATGATGTTATAAGCACCTCTTTGCTTTGGAGAACAGTGGTTTTCAGTTTTCCTTCTCTGTCTCCTGTACCTCCCCTGAAAGAAATCCTTACCCCCTGCATGCATGCACACACCTAATATATACTGCACAGCGCCATTTTGAACAGTAGTTCATTTAGGCAATGATTTGCAACTGTAAGGAAGAGGTAGCATATCTGATGGTGGTGATGAAGCAATTCATATTTTCCTTAGAAAAATTACTGCCTTATAGATGAATAACAAAGCTATTTAGGTGACTTCTAAGCAAATTATCTAGTCTCCATACCTCTCTATCTGCAGCTTGTAAAACATTTAGTAAACAGATACCCATTTAAATTTTTCTTCCTTTAAAAACGGGAATAAATAGAATTGCCTGTGGGACTTTACGAGTAGAAATCCTGGCAGATAAAGTTATCTGTCTTCACTTTTCTCCAGCACTGCTCTTTGGAAGTAAATATAAGTTAACTAAGAGCTGGATATTTATAGGAAAGTTTAGGGGAAAAAGAAATACATAGTTTCTTAAGACATTGGTTAATTATAAGTTAAATTCTGCCAGGGTATTTGTAATATTTTCTGTGCCATCTGCCCTCCAGAGACCACTATACTTGGAAAATCTTTGCCAAACTACTTTACAGCCATGGTGGTTGTGTGAACCTGAGAGGATGTATGGTTGTGCTATGTTCTCCCACAACCTGGAAGAATTCTGGGGCAAGTTGTTCCATTACGTGCTTGGTTGGTGATATGTGTGATTTTTATTATGGAAAAAATGCAGACCTTTTTAAATGAGAGTATTAATTCTTGTTTATTCTTAGGTATTACATGTATGTATTTGTCATACAGATGGGCTAAACAGATACGAAATCAGTGATACTTAGATAAACTAAATAACCATACATGGATGCAGTTATATTTAGTTTTGGTGATGTTACTGAAAGATGTGCTTTAGTAAAGTGCATCAGTTTGAGTTTTATAGTTGGACATTATTGAGAAGAAATTGGTATTGTTTTTTCCTAAAACAATATTCGGTTCAGTGAGGTCACAAAGTGGCAGATTCTTTGAATTTCTGGCAAATGTAGATTGATCCATCAGGTCACTAATTTTTCTTTTATTTGAATTTTCTTTTGTTGTCACAACCTTTGAAAGATAGGAAGATCTTTTTAAATTAAGGCAAGTTTTCTGAAACTCTAAAAGAGGTTATCATTGGGGCTTATTGGAATACCCTTTGCAAGAGCCTTTGTCCTTTAAGAGTCCTTTAGTATGGTCTTCTCAAGTGTTCCAAAGTAATCTGTAAGTAAAGTTGATTGAAGTTCATCTTTGTTTAGTCACTAAGTGGTGTCTGACTCTTTTCCGACCCCATGGGCTATAGCCCAACAGGCTCCTGTCTGCATGGAATTTCCCAGGCATGAATACTGGAGTGGGTTGCCATTTCCTACTCCAGGGGATCTTCCTGACCCAAGAATCAAACATGTGTCTCCTGCGTTGGCAGGCAGGTTCTTTACCATTGTACGTCCTCAGTCACTTTAATCACGGCTGACTCTTTGTGACCCCATGGACTGTAGCCCACCAGGCTCCTCTGTCCATGGTATTCTCTAGGCAAGAACACTGGAGTGGGTTGCCGTTCGCTTCTCCAGGGGGTCTTGCCAACCCAGGGATAGAACCCATGTCTCTTAACATCTCCTGCATTAGCAGGCAGGTTCTTTACCACTGCTGCCAACTGGGAAGCCTCTTGATCACTGAGCCACCAGGGAAGCACTGGATGAAGTTAGGAGTCAGCATTTTATTCACTGATACTTTTGAGTATGTTATAGAGTGATGGTTTTTAATGAACATACCCAAGACATACAACCATTACCACCTTCAAAGTAGTTACTCAAAGATGCTGATTTGTTGTCAGAGGCTTAAAATGTTAGATTTCTAACTTTCTGAGGTGATGTCATTGATTTTGAAATGGTCTAAACTTATTTGAAGCCACGTCTTCAGAAGTAACATTGATTTGAGTTGTGTTTGGTTCTAGTGTTAAACTGGTTAATTTACCTTGCATGGCTAATATTGCACTAAATGATATCAGGCATTCAAAATGCTGACATTTTAGAGTATTCATTAAATACTTTGATATGGTAAATTTTATCCAGCACATAGAGCTGTCGGGGAGATAAATTTTAATTTTTGATAATTGGGGTAAGTCAAAGTGAAAGTTATCTAGTATAAAATATTCCTGAGGCAATTCTAGGCTATTGCATGAAATTGAAAAAATTTCTCTATTATCTCCACAAGTGGCAGGTTATTGGCATAAGTGGTTTGATCCAGTAGATCTGAGTTGAACCCTGAATTAAAAAAAAAGATTTTAACTCAATGAGTGACACTAATTGCAGACTAGGATTGGAACTTTAGGTCTATAGGGAGGTTTCCTCAGCTTAATCCTTTTTGTGTGTTGTGTGTGTGTGTCACAGTTTTCCATACTCCTGAAGAGTTGTACAATAAATTGTGTTTTCCTTTCCCTTGTATTGTACCTTCACAGGCAGAGTACTTTGCTTAGTTATGAAAGACTTGATTTTTCAGGGTGAATCTTTTCCTTAAAAGAACTTTAGTACAGGAGAAAATAATACACAAATTTTAAGGCACGGATTTTAAATGTTTTAAGAAAGATACAAATAAGAGATTTTAGTGAAGGGAGAGAGAATTTCTAATGGAGTAAAGGTAGGAAGAGTAAGAAGTGCAGGGTATGTTTTCCTGGAGGCAGTGGCATTTAAGCTGGATTTTGATGGATGAGGGAAGACTTTTTACTTAAGGAAAATGCAGAGAACAGAAACATAAAGAACAGAAAAGTTGGAAAATGAGAGTGATGTGAATCTTGGAAGGTATCCACTTTGGATGTGGTGAGAGGATATATATGTATATAAAAGAGAAGAAAGGTAAATTACTGTCAAATCATGGAGGTTTATAATTCCCATTGGAGGGCAGGGGGAGCCTCTGAGTATCGGAGATAGACTGGTAGTATGTAACGTAAACTGACAAAAGACAGGGGTATTAATGCTGCTATTCCTGACTCCTGTGTGCTTGGGCAAATCATTTATCATTTTTAAGCCTGGGTTTCATAATATTATAAAAGTGTATCAGCCTTTGTTTTCTCTTACCAGATTGTATTCAACTGCTGTAAAAACTGAGTTGCTCTTAAACAGTTGACTTGTAGGTCTGCGTTCAGGTAGATGAACGTGGCACCGGTTTGTAGGGTAGATTAGAAGGCATTTTTCTGGTGACTAGAAGTAAAAGATCAGTCAGATTATTGGGATAGTCCAGGCAGAGAAATAACAAAGATTTTCCTCTTGTATTTTCAGTCTTGTGAGTGTATTACTTATCCAGAAATAAAACAGACATTTCAAAAAGCTTTTAGATTTGGTAAGGGCAAGAGAGAACTGATAAATATTTCTACATCTACAGGATATGGTAAACAGGATATTGAGGAGACAAGTTATGGTTAATTAAATTGATACATAAAATTGATGGGAACTGTTCATACAGTTTAGACATTTGTTCATGAATAGATCTGAATATTAAATTTTCTCTTGTTAACGCAATGCTTGATAAGCATTCTTAGTGTTTTTTATTGCATTTGCCCCATAATTGTGCCATCAAAGCTATCTTCCTAACAGTCTTATAAAGAAGTACCTGCAGATTTGATTTAGGTTTCAGTCCAAATTGAACATCCTAGATTTGGGAAGACTCCTTTTTTTCTCTCTGTAATACGAGACATAGGAATATATATGACAAGTTATTCTTAACATTGTGTAAGATCCTTTTTATCAGTGACTTTGCATTTTAACAACCATACTGGGTACTTGATTTCTCATTAATTCTGCTTTATGAGTACACTAGTTACTTTGCTGTTAATCTGGAAGGTAACTTTGAAGGAATTTAATAGAAAAAATTTAACTCCCAGATTTTGTTAGCCTAAGTCCTGAGGGAAAGGGAAGTAATTACCCATGCTATAGTAGCAGAAATTGTCTGTTACTGTCATAGCAGCAGTTTCATTCTAAGCACTTAAATTTTATATTTTACTATTAAAAGTAATAGAATAAGTGCTCCAAGTTCCTATTGTGTGTATTTAGAGGTGGTCCTGACAAGTGTGCTGTCTGCGGTGTAGCTCCAAGTTGGGAATATAGGATTGAAATTGATCTACTGAAGAGTTAATTTACCATTTACTGAAAAGGTGGTGATTTACAACTACCTTAATAAACTTACTTGAAAATGTACTGTATTTCTTTATGAGTACAGTCAAAATGAAAAAAGGAAAGGGAGAGATTTCTGACAACCAAAAGAATAGGCAGGTAGGTACAAGGACTGGTTGAGGAGAAGTTACAATAACAAAACACAGTGTTGGGATAGCCAGAAATCAATCAAAAGGATGAATAAATCTGAACTAGGAAGAGAAGCAGAATTTTAAGTTTATGTCACCACCCCTGCAGGATTTTATAGAATTTGATCTAAAATATATTAATAAGGGGTGGAAGGCATGATTACTGATAAATTGATCTAGGGGTTCACAGTTGTGGGAGTCAGCTTGTTTTGCCTTATATATGATTTGATTCTTTTTGGAGGGTGCCATTATGTACTTAAAATGTTAAGTGTTTTTAAATATGTTCTATTAACTGGGGCAGTAGTATCTTTTAGTTTTAAAGAGAAAAAGTTAAGCTTCTATTTAGTTTTAACCCTCTTAGTTAACCTCAGTCTTTTTCTTTGAAGGATTTTAGAATTAAAATATGAATCTAAATGAAATTGCTTTTTGTAGGTCAAGAGATTGAATAATAGTTTCACATGGGTCTACCTGAAACATTTTCCATATTATTACTTCCTTGACTGATTTATGAGTGGTATTCTGTTCAAATCAGTGTTTTATTTATTGTGCCAAGTACTATGTGAAGCATTGGTGATAAGTAGATAAAAACAGTGTTCATATTATTAAGAAGCTCAGTGTAATGGGAAAGAAATATATCACTAATGTGACTGCTCTGTAGAAAAATGCATTTGAAATACAGAGAAACCACTAAGGTTGAGTGGGTGGGGACAAAGGTAGTTAGAATTCAAAGAAGTGAATGTTGGCTTATTGTAGAAGGAGAGTCAGAATATTTTAGGTGAAAACAGCATATGTTTGAAGTTTGCCAGTCACTCAGTTTCAGGAAAGGTGAATGGTGCATGTTAAAAATCTTTAATTTATCAAGTTGTTAATGTACCTATTCTAGACATAAATTTTATATCAGACACAGAACTAATCTCCATGTTGGCAAATGGGAATCCATTGAAATGTTTTGAGCAATGTGATCAATTTCAGATTTATATCTTTAAAGAAAGAATTATAACCATGGCGTAGAAGATAGAAACTGAGACTCAATTAATGGTCTCTAGATAAAAGACCACTTCGGAAAGCTGCATAAGATACCATTGCTTGAACCAGGGCAGTGGCACTGGGCAAGAGAAAGGGGAATATGTAACTTCTGCCTGCCAGTGCAGGAGGCATGGTTGGATCCCTAGCTTGGGAAGATCCCCTGGAGAAGGAAATGGCAACCCATTTCAGTATTCTTGCCTGGGAAATCCCATGGACAGAGGACCCTGGTGGGCTGCAAGCTTTGGGGTCACAGAGAGTCAACACGACTTAGTGACTAAGTACGCACACATATGCATATGTTGTGGCATGTGGTAGTTGGTAAATTTAGGTAAGAGTTGCAGTTGTGAATACTCCCTACATTCTCTAATTCTATCTGCTCTTTTTACTTTTGTATGTTTGATACAACATTCCTGGTCTTCTTGTTATTATCATTTCTCTCTTTCTCAAATGTTAATGTTCCTTCAGTCCCCTTTCCAGGCTTTCAAACTCCTCTGGGTAACTAATCCTGTTTCTGTGAATTAGTTAAGACTTCTTCAGCTGCTTTTATGCTGAGTTCAGACCACATGTATTCAATTCAATGTCACTCCAGTGCTGTGTTTATAAAACTGAATTCATTTTTTCCCCCACAACTGCCCTTTCTTGGCTTCCCCTTCAGTGAATTAACATATGGATCTTCTCTAACATCTTCATTCTTTTCCATCTCTAATACAACTGCCCTGATTTCTTCACTTTTGCAGTAACATTTTATTGGGCTTTTTCTGTTGTCATTTCATCCATTCCTTGCATGTACTATAAAAACTTCATTTCTTCAGTGACTTCCCTTCACCTCTGTGACTAAATAATAAACTTTCTTTCATGAATGCTTTGTGCTCTTTCCCACAAATACCAAAATGGCATTTTTGTCTGAATCTTTCCTCCGTGGCAACTTTTAGTTCTGTTCCCTGAATGGTAGTGTTCTTTGTCTAAATCTTCTCATCTTATTGACTTACTAAATTACTTGTGACTGCTGAAGCTTGGGTCAATGAACTTGTTTTATAAAAGATCAGATAGTAAATATCTTAGTCTTTGCGAGCCATAGAGTCTCTGTTGTCATTTGGTTCTGCTTTGTACAAAAGAGCACTGGGTGAGGCTCTATACCAGTAAAATTTTACTTGCAAAAACAAGTGGTATGTAGAACCCAGTGGACCGACTGCTGTAAGTTAGCACACGTTGTTTAATGCCATCAAGCTTTGTTTGTGTTGATGCTTCTACCTAGAAAAGTCATCTACCTACTCTACTGAGCTCACAGAGTATTTCTTCCTGTTTTTGCATCTGTATCCCTATCCTCTAAGTAATGCTTTTTAATCAGCTTGGAGTTAAGAACTTTTATTTAATTGGATGTTTACTCCAGGAAGCCTTGTGATATGGACTATGTAGAAGTTGTCTGCTTTAGGAAATTGAACGTTAAATTTGTTTCATTTGAGCAGCATTACTTGAGGAAATTTAATTTGATGTAAAAATTCAATTGTATTTGAATTTTTAAAATTTTGATACAGTAAAATCTAAAATTTGTATGGTAATGGTCTAAATGACAGAATTTTGGCAACATTGACTACTAAGAATCTTTGGCAAAAATGACCACTACTGTGACCATTTCTCAATAACTGTTTGCATAATTGGATGCTGTGATGCCTGTTGTAAAAGAACTGGGATGTTAAAGACTTGGGTATTTGTGTGTGTGTGTGTGTATGTAGAAGAGAGTAGTATTAAAAGTAAAAAGATTAATTACTATGTTGTGATTCTGTATAGTTCTGTAGCCTTCTTTATACTGTTCAGCTTCTCTTGTGATAGTTAAAACAAGGTTATACAGAAGGTTATACAGAGAAACTCATTTTATATTTAACATCTGAATCCTAACTTGTAACCTAAAAGAGGGGAAAATATCATTGACTTCTTTCCCATGTGCTCTGTATCACTAGCTTCTGGTTAGTCTTTTAGAGTGGTTTAAACATGGCATATAATCATACAAACAGTATTTATTTCCTCTTTTACATCTTAACTTGGAGTTTCATAGAAACATTAAAATTCTAATCAAGGAAATCAAGTTGCTACCAGTTAAGAAGTAATATTAAATAGCAGGAAGGGGAATTGCATTCATTTCTTAGTACAACACTTTAGATAATGCTGATTTCCTGACTGGAAGCTAGGCTGGCCCATGACTAATTTTTTAGCTAGGTCAGACCATCCCTTTTCCCTCCTCATGGTCAGAGTCACTACTGCCGAGCTCATTTGAGGGCAGTAAGATTTTCTTGCCAGAAATAACTTAAAATGTACAGTATTAGAGTAGAATGTAAAGCTGAATGTCCTAGTTGAAGTTAAGGAAATGTCTTCAGTCTGAAGTGTTTGCAAATAGTTATTGTTGTTTTTATTCAAAACATGTATATTTACTCTGCTTTTAAAGTAGTGTGGCTGCTACTGTGACTCTTGAATGTAGTACCCTCCCCATCCCCTAAATAAAGAGTAGGGCAGGGGTAGGTTGAAGATTTCTTTGGTGGGGAAGAGAAAGGAAAATGTTATAGTATAGGTGGGCTATAACACTGGAAAGTTCTATCATTCCTTTCTTCTTTCAACATATAACTAAATATAGATTTATCTTTGCATTAAGCAAATTTTGAATAATAAGCATCAAGGAACCTGTAAATACAGAATACCTCAGGAATTTTTGTTGCAAATGTGGTATTGTACTTTAGAAGGGAAAATGTGGTTGGGTTAATGTTCTTGTAGTGATGTTAACCAGGAAAAGGCTTATCTTTGGACTTCTTAAAATTAGCTATTCTGAGATCCAGAAATTTATAGATAACAGCTTTAATGACTGTTGCAGCTCCTCCTAATTGTTTGAAACTAATAGAGTTAGAAATTGTATTGATGTGATAGTTGACTGCCATGACTAGAAATCCTTTCTTGATACATCTTTTTTTTTCCCCCCAGATTAGATTGGTTGCAATTCTCTCTCCTTAGACCTCCTAGGAGATGGGAATTTTCCTGCCAATCTTTTTCCCTGCCCCCATCCATACATATCAAACAAGTAATAATTTTAGATCTGTACACATTGCTTTAGCCCCAGGGAGCCATTATGTTGTACATTAACTATAATTCATGTTTAAAAAATCCATGTTCAGCTATATCTGATCTTAACGAGCTCCAATTTCATTTTTCTTTAACTATGGTTGATTGCTGATAAGTTACAGAATACAAAAAAATTATAGAATACAGACCATCCAGTTATACAGAATAAAAATCACTTTTTTGTCTTTTCAGAATGGTAGTTATCTGGCCATGGAAGAGCATTTATTCTCAGTGTTAGTTACAGGTCATTCCTATTACTCAGTACAATCTTTTGGTTCTTACGCTGTAATAGTCATCTACTTACTCCTCAAGACTTAAATATCCCTTCTGTGAAGCTTTCTCTATGCTTTCAGGTAGTTTTCCTTGTCCTCTGTCTATACTGTCATTATAGTTTCTTCATGTACATACTGATTCTAAGATACTAAAGTAGACATGTTATAAATAATCACATTTCAGTTGAGCAGATAAGGGTTGAATGCTATTAATAAATGGGCATGCATTGGCATTTTGACCTTTGGGCTTAAATATGAGTAGGTTGGGTTCGGAGGAGAGAACTACTTAAATAGACCAAGGAGTTAAGTAAATTTTTAATAAGGCATTTTAAGGTCTAGTTTGATTAAATTTGATGATGCTTCCTTCAAAGGAGCTAGGCACCTTGTTGAAGGATGTTGGGTTGTTTTTGATAACAGTGACTTTTGTTTTTCATCATTTACTTATAGCATACATCTGCAAATCTTTGCTGTTTGTGCAGATACAATTGTTCTCTTGGTGGTTTGATTTCAGGTAATAATAGACTTTCTGTAATCAATGTTTCAGACCATCTCAGTGACACTCTCAACAATTAAAGGGAAATATGAGTGTTTTGTCTAGGTTTCTTAGAACTGTGTTATTTCAACCCTACCTCCAGCCCAGCAATAGTCAGTTTAGGTTTCTTAGGTTTAAAGTGAAAAACTCAGCTTTAAACTTTGCTCTGCAAAATTTAGTATTTAAAAATAATTCTTTTTTTTCTTCTTTGCAGAAATGGAATCTGTTTGGAATTTGCAGAAGCAAGGTAAGAATGGTTAGGTTACCTGAAATGTTAGTACTAAACACTAGTTACAATACATTGTTTTTGGGTGGGAATAACATGAATAGTGGCCCACCAAATAACTAGACTTTGTATTTTAAAGTTATTTAATAATAACTATAATCAAAGGACAATAGCTGCCATACCAAGACTGCTAAAGACAGGGTAATACTATAAGTGAAAAGAATGTATGTGAGTGTAGTTTTTACCTGCCGTGTAAAGAATGTGAATATTTTTCCTCCCTGAATGTAAAGATAAGACAGACCAAAAATATTTTTTAATCTAGAAAACCAACATAAATAAGTGTTTCCACTTATGGCCAATCTTTATCTGTGTTAGAGTTCTCAAAAAACTGAAATTGGTTGTCCTAATTACTGAGTACCTTCTGTCCAAATATAATAAAATATATTTGTTGTGGTATACCTGAAATAGAAGTGAGTTTTAGTTTAGAGAGTTAGTCACTGACACTGATAGGTTAATATTGATAGGTTTTGGCTTTCAGAGCTCTGTAACTGAATTGGATCCCACTTTCCATCTACTTTGCTGATTAAAATAAGTGAATTTCAGGCAAATGTGAAAAGTCCTAGATTTTCAGAACTTGAGAGACATTAGAAATTCTATTTTCTTATTACAAATTAGGAAACTGAGGCACAGAGAGGTTACCATGTAAGCTATGTAAACTAGAGTGTAAACTAAAGTGTCCAGACTAAAAAAGTAAGTTTCCCTGATTTTCCAATATTGCTCTTATTCTTAGTCCAGATATTTTTTGTCTAACACAGCTGTGGCCTGAAAATAACAAGTTCTTATTTTGTGTTGCTCTCTGTGTACCTTTTTAATTCAAACACAGATTTAAACACGTAGTCTATAAAATATACTCTGCAAAAGTAAACCTACCTGTTTTCCACTTTTAAATGGTTATTAACTATTAAGAATGAATATTATCTTCACAGCAAGTTGCTAGTGGATGTCCCTTGGAGTTCTAGAAAGGATATTGTTTCTGGACAAAATTAGATTGATTCTTAGCCTGAGGTGAGCTTGAGTTTTTTGATACTGTTTTCAGGCCTTTATACTTTTCTGTTAGATGGCAAGTTTTATTGGTTTTCTATTTTTTTACTAAAGCATATGTATGATTAAAAGTTCTTAGGATAAATAGATGTAGTATGTAATGCAATCTTTGCTCTCTAGAAGAGGGGGGCATACAGATAAATAACGGGAATTTAAAATAACACTGGAATGTTTGGCCAAACACATTCTGACTGTTTTATACTCGAGCCTAGGATATCCACAGGTTTTTGCTGTTGCTGAGAATAAAGTGTGGAGGTACTGTGGAAAATTAGAAGGAAGAAATAAATCATAATTAAAACTGAAGTGATAGTTCTGCCAGACTTAAGTTAACCTGAAGTTTTTGACAATCCGCACTGCTTAAAATAAATTTTGATTTCATTTTGCCAGGAACAAAAGAAAATAAATCTTGAGTTTTTATTTAAAGTATTGGATTATTGACGACTTAAATTTTGTCTGCTTTTTTCAAATCTGCTGCTTTTATAGTCAGTAGAAGCACATTGTCCTGGTTAACTGAACTCAACCCTCTAATAGGAGGTCTCCCTCACTGGCAAGAGGAGTTTGTTCCTGGGAATCCATTGAAATGGGGTGAGGAAAAGTGGGTCACACGTGTGTTAATAGAAAGAGGAAATGGTCTTTAAATTGTGTTTTCATAAAAGAGGGCAGTTTCATGATGGTTATTGGGATTTATTTTTTGAACATGGGCATTTGGGAATTTCAGACTTTGTTTTTATTTATGTGTTTATGTTTTAACCTTCCATCCAGATCCCAAAAGGATAATCACTTACAATGAAGCCATGGATAGTCCAGATCAATGAAGGACCAGACTGCCTATTTGTAACCTTTCTGCAGCATTAGAGCCACCGTTCATGGGGGACACAAGGCTTTTATGCTCCTAGATCTTCAACGCAGCAGAGGAACCATAAGTAGAATCACAGGATAATATATACAAATATATATATATATACATTATATATATATAGTTATTTAAAAAAAGGCAACTGAAAGTAATTAGACTTCTTAAGGAAACAAATTTATTTCAAGAGACTACACATGGTTATTTAATCTCCGGTACTGAATAGTTTTGTTTTGTTTTTAGTTTTTGTTTTTAAGTGTGAATGCAAGTGATTAATGAATATGGACTTATTAACAAGCGTGGTTCTAAAGTTCCTGCTGTCATCACCTTGGGCAACAAATGACCCACTGGAAAGGCAAATCCACTTTAAAAGATCTCTGTATCTTGTTCTGTGACTAAAGTATACACTAATATCGGGGAACCCAGAATGATTCAACATTTTCCCCCACTCCTCCCTTGATCTTTTGGTTATACTTTGAACCCTGCGAGAATGCTGGATAAATTGCCTTGAAGTTTGCAGAGGTCTTTTTTTTTTTTTTTTTAGCGAATATGATTTGCATGTCTTGCCAGGAATAAGCAGCCTCTGTGGGGTGTTGGGAAATATTTTCTTTGTTTCCTTTTATTTTTTGTGGGGTGGGGGGATAGGGGAGGGCATTGAAGTTCTACAGTTCTGAAATAGTTGGTGGTACATAGTTTCACTTGGCTTTGGTTACCTATTGGACTTTAAAAACTTTATGAGTGTCATTTAAACAAAAGTTACAGAACAAACAATTGGCTTTAGATATTTAATCTGGAAAAATCCTCCTGTGCCCATGTTCTAACATAACTGTGTAAGTGGGAGCAAAAATGTATTCTGCTTTTCAACTGTAGGTGCTCCAGACTTGCTCTCTGTCACTAACACTAAATGTGCTATTTTTCTTGTTTTTCATCAAACATCTAAGAGAAACTTCTGTACTTTTCTGTAAATTCTTTTTAATTTCTCAGAAATCTAAAAGGGGAAGAAAAAAGTCCATGAAAACTAAAGCTTCATGTTTTTTAGCCAGTGAGGAGGTAATAAACCCTGCCTATAGAAGGTGTGTTTTCATGCAAACTATACTTCTGAGCTTATTAGCTTCTAATTATATCTTAATAAATATATTTTATTACTAGAGCAAATGGGTTTTTTTTTTTTTTTTCTTTTTTTAAGGAAAATAATGTGAAATTCTGGAAATTTTCTTTTGGGCAGAGAAGAGCATCAGCCCTGTCTTATCACATTACCATCCTGTTGCACTGCAGCTTGTATATAGCGTGCTAAAATAAATTTTTGTGTGTGTGCAGAAACTAAGGGTCCAATATAAGGTTGGGTGATGTTAGTGGCATAAAAACAAGTTCTCTGGCCTGACATAGCATCGCGTCTCACACACACACACACAAACACAGAAATTAGTATATCCATGTATGTCAAATACAGGTTAAAATAGCAGGGTATTTATACAGAGAGATGTAGTCTTCTAATAAAAGTAGACTGGATCCCCAGGGTTTTTTGGGGAGGAAGTAGCTACTTTTTGCTCAGCCCTTTTGCTTAAGAAATGTCCAGTTTTGAGCGACTGTAGTATGGATGAGTTTTCTTGTTTTGTTTGATTATTTGAGACTTTTAACAAGTAGTTTGTGAAAGAAGCTGTTGGACTCAGCATAGAGTAGAGAAAATATCTTTATAGTCTGGATTTCTGCCCTGCTTAGATTTTAAAAGTATAAGCATGGATTGCCAATTCCACTTGATGTAAACAAAACTTTTATATATAATATATATATATATATAAGATAACTTATTGTATCAGTCCAGGTTCAGAAACTTGTGGTAGGCCAGTTCCAGATAGTTTCATTTCACCTGTAAACTGTATCACTTTTACGGATATTGTAATTTTCAAATGTATAATATGTTTACAGATGTGCCCTGCATTTAGTCTGCCTTGTTCTATTTTGATTTTTGTTGAGTCTCCTGCCTGCTTGCCAAAAGCTAGGATGCTTCAGGCCCATGTACAATTGAAAGCAGAGGCATCCTTGAGCTTTAAAGCATTGAACAAACTGGAAAATGCATCATACCACATACTGAAGTGAAAGAAGTCTGTGTTTTGTGTTTTTTTTTTTTTTTTAATAAAAATTTTCAAAAGGTTAAAAAAAAAGATACAAAGTTGATTAAAGGAAAAAAGGCTCCAGTTTGTTTTATAGGTTTTAAAGTTCTGCTGTGTGTTCAATTGCCTTGTGTAACCACTTGTCGCCTTAGGGCCAGATTCTCTCCCTCTCTTCTCGTCCTCATTTCCCACCCCCCACCCCTTTTTTAAACATCCATTTTGCTTGCCTGGTATTTGAAAGCTCTTCTGTCTCACAACTCACAAGAAATTTTCTGGGTTTGTGATACACAGAGGTTGAATGAATATATATTTTAAAAGGAATTAGGAAAACAGCCCCCATCTGAAGTTTTAATTCACAAGCAACGTTTATCTTTAAAATATCTTTGACAAGCTGTTGTTGCTTTATGACTTCCCTTCCATATCCCTCAGGCCTCCCTGTTTAGAGAAGCCAAAAAGAGAATGTCTCCCTTCTCTATGTTTGTCCAAAGGTTTTTGAGTCTCACTTCTAAATCAAACAATGCAACATTTCCCTTTGATTTCCCCCACTGAAATTTCCTTGATTATATGGTTAGAGGTATAGAGTTAGGGATGTCTCTACTTTCTGGAACCCTAGTGCCCCATCATATTAACTGTCAGTATTTTGGGGGCATTGGGTTAATGGACTTACTTGCCTAGGTACAAGCAGGACTTTGGGACATATCTCCTTTGTGCTGTTTGGTAACACTTAACTCTACTTGTCGCAATCTTTCTTCTTAGGTCCTCACACAATTCCTTACAGAGCACTTATTAAAAAAAAAAAATCTTAAAGAGTTGATCTGTTTCCTGATTATTTTGTGTAAGCTTCTAAACTTCAGCTGTGATTAATTTAGCACATTTAAATAACGTTGATGTGTAATTGTTCGGTATAAAGAATTTTTCTTCAACTCAGAGTATTAGTACTGTAGCATAAACCAAATACAGTCTAGAGGGGATTTTTAACATCCCTCCATTATAAAGACTGAAAAGGTGTGTGTCTGTGTGTGTGTTGAGTGCTTGTGTGTGTATGAGAGAAGGAAATATTAAAAATTAGTAAGTGAATGTGTGTAAGACATTAGTATTCAGAGAATGAACTTGTATTTATTTTGTGCCATTTGTTTTCATTACACAGAATAAAGTCAGGTGGTTTTAATCCTTAAAAGGGTAGTATTTGAAAAATGGCACTAAGAATGAAATCATGACCTATTTTTTTAATAGCTATGAAGATACTAATTATGAGTGAAGATTTCTTTTTAAATCTGCCTTGATTGTAGGTGTCTGCGTCACATACCACTCTCATAGATGTCTTGAATAATTCCCCTTCCCCTCAAAAGACAGGGTGTATTTATCTTTCTCTTCGTTCACCCCACTTTAATGAACTGAAGTTAATTCCATAGCCTTTACTCTGACTTTAGTAATGAGCTTTCACATACAGTGTATTTACAGCATCTATAGTTAGCACTTCCTTCTCTACTTTCTAGGAGGGGATAGACAATAACTAGGAATTTGTTAATGCCAGTTTGTTTTTTCTTGAAATAAATGGCTGGAGAGGTTTAGAATTTTGCTGTTTTCCTTAATCATCTGCTTTCCTAATCACAGAATCTTGGCGAAAACTTTATAAAGGAAAAAAAAGTGCTGCATTGTTTTTTCAAATAACAGTTTCTAGGGGAAATATGGCAAGCCTCAATTATGAGTGTTGTCCACAATACAAAATGTGTTTCTTCACAAAACATTACATAGCAGCAGTAGTTTCGTGCTTGGTTGTTAGGCTTGTTGCTAACCCAACTGGAGGCATCTAAGGGTTTATTTTTTGCTGTAAACTTTTTAAAATACAAAAAAGCCATTTAGTGTGAAATTTGTGATGTACCAAATGGCCACAGTCAAGGAAATTGGGAAGAGAACATTGTTTGATTTTAAACTCCTCTAAGGAGGAAGTCATCGTTTCAAGACTTTGTTCCTCAAATCCTAGAAATAGATTAAAAGTCCACAGTTTCCAAGGATTATGAGTATAGCTCTATCACTGGGCCATATCCTCAAATAACACATGATCCCTCTTGTATACCTGTGCTAACTGTGTACAACAGACTATAGTGGAACAAATATATATGATTAGGTTCGTTAATGCTGCACCAGTTGTAGATTCTGATCAGGCAGTGTCTTTCAGTAGTCCTACCTATAATTTTACTGTTGAATTTTTAGAAGAAAGGGTAGAATTTTCTCATCTCCCCCCCACCCCCCGCCACCCAAAGTGTTATTTGTTTAAGGGGAGGGGCCAGAGGATAAGACTAGGAGAAAAGCTGCTTTATGTTTGCAGAGAGGCTTTAGGTTATTAGTTCTTAATAAGGATGTTATTTTCATTAACTAATTGACAGAGCACCAGGATTCTTTTATAGTGAGAAAGTTGGGCTTCTAATTATCTTAAAATGTTTTTTTTAAAATGTACCTTAATCTGTTCAGATGTGTGAGAACAAGGACCACCATGGGTTGGTTTAAAGAAGGATGAATCAGTCATTGGCTTCATTCAAAAGCAAAATTTCACATCACTCAAAGTTTACTGGGTTTTAATTAAATTTCACACCATTCTGCTACTCAAGACGGAGCTTACAAGTAGAAGTTTTAAATTGTCTGCACAACAAAAACACCCAGTGAAGTATGAATGGTATGTTGCTTTTGCATTACTGGGAGAGTCAAATAGCACTTCCGGGCTAGAAATATATGAAACAGCCGTCCTCACAAATGGGATTGCTGATTCTTATTTCCCTATAAAGTTTTGTTTATGTCCAGAGTTCTAAAGCCATTTTATAATACCGCAGTATCCCTTTTCTACAGCCTTATTAAAATAGCTGCAAACATTTATTTTCCAGTCCAGTTTCACTTTGATTGCATATTGAAATTTTATTCTAAAGACCAACAGACCAACTTGAGGTAAATTATAGCTTTCCATATACCCTCTCCTCAGGTGCTAAACTAGGCTCCAAAAATGGATACTGCTTTAGTAATGTCTGCTTTATCCTTAAATATTACTTTTGCTAGGTGTAAAGATTTGGTGTTAACAAAAGTGGTTTTAATATGTAAATATGAATGAATGCCTTTAGTTTGCCCCTGTTTGTCTTATTAATCTGTTTCATTTATCCTCCATGGAGGAAGATCCTTTCATGATATTGAACACATTTCATTAGGTATTGTTGCATTTTAGGATGAAAATAACAACTATTTTCTGTCTTGGAATAATCCTGCTGCTGCTATGAGAAACTGAAAAATCAAGAATGTGATGCACTTTTTACGTGACTATATACCATACCTTTATAGGTTGCTTTGATACCTTTCCTGTAGCACAGCCACTAGCAAAAGTGATTGGATTTAAAAATTCCCTTTGGGAGGAGATAAGTACAAAAAGTTTTTTATGGTATTGGCCTGTGAAGGATATTAACTTAGGAAAATACATATTCTGTTAGTATTACACATTTTGGCCTTAAAATATCTCCTACTGCTGAAAATCTTAATTTTGCTTCTATTATTCCCTCTGCCTCAAAAAGAGAAGTTGGGAAGAATAGCTTAAAGGAAATAGTAGTATTGGTTTGTTGCTGATCTTTTAGAAAGAAAACAATTGTCTGCTATATATACTGGGGAGTGAGTTTTGTTTGTATACAAAGGAGAAGTAATATTGCCCCAAGCCAATCCGATTTAGTTCAGTCAAATCAATCAAAACCAACTATTCTGCTTCTCTAGTGTATTTTTACTTAGCAAAGATAAACTTATGCTACTTGACATGAGGAAAAGTCATTTCTCAAGCACATACTTGAAGGAGATTGAACCCAATTATGATGGAGGAATAACACCAAATGGGGTGGAGGAATATGAGAAAGATACGTGGTCCAAAGCTATCTGATTATATTTTGATGTTGCCAATATTGCAAAGCCAAAATTTAAATTTGCTTATTTAATATATTTGTTGGCCAGAGATCTATTTTTATATCAATGTGCCTTGCATGTATATTTAAAAAATAATAATAAAATTGGAAAGGCCATGTTACAATGCCTGAGATAGTTGATGGTTCTTAACCACCTCACTAATTTTTATGCAGTATGAGATGTTCATTCTATTGCCCAACTGGTGCTCTCTGTTTCAAGTTATAGATCTTGTCACAAACTGGAACTGTTTTATAAACTGGGAAGTGATTTAAGTTACATTTTTGGTTGTTTCTTTTTTCGTTTTGTTCTTAGTCTGTTAGTGGCTGTTCTGTAGTGGGAAATAGTAAAAAGGTTCTTCCCTTCCCTCCCCGCTCAGCACCTTCTTCAAGTAATGTGATGACACCACTTCTTGTGTGCTTTGAAAAAAAAGTTTCAGCTTGCTGTTTCCTTCAGTGTTATAAAGTGTTATAAAAAGCATTGTTTGCAAAATCTACGGAGATAAGAGTCCACTTTAATTTGGAATTCTATGTGAGCTATGATCCAAGTTATTGGCTCTTCCCAACTTTAAAATTTTTTATTGTTAAAGCACCTTGCTTAGAAAATTTTAAATATTTATGTCTGCAACAATTGTCTCAAAATAATGAACTGTGCAATTCTTGTCATTAAAAAAAGAAAAGATCTGAACTCTCCCTACTGTGGCTTGTTAGTTTCTCTGTATTTTCTGCCAGTGTAAATGTGAAAAGCTTTGCTTGCATTACGTTTTAGAAATGCATTTTGCACACTCGAATTTTGCTGAAGCTCCATGAAAAGGTTAGATCTAAGTAGATGAATAAAGCTATGCACATGTTTTGAAAGTTTAATTTGTGTGTCATTACCAAAAGTGACCTATCCTTATTACTTTGCTGCTCTTAGCTTTACCATCTGTAGAAACATGGCTCAAAGTTAGAGTTCTGGGTTAGTTCATCATTGGAACTAGAAGAGAGAAAAATTGGCACCTATTTTAATAACATAGTTTTAAAATGAGAGCTTGACTCGTGTCTGCTAAAGGGCTTTTTTTTTTTTTTAAACAGGGCAGTTTTATCAGCTTTACAAACTGTTGGATACTCCAGTGAAATTTAGGTTTATTTGATCAAATAGAAATTAAAAGTGGTTGAAACAAATGAAGGAAGGACCTTTGCCACATGGAGTTTTGTGACAATTTTATGTCTTAAACCTGGTTTAAAGGTAGGATGAGCTTTTTACCTTTGCTTTAGCATAAATTTTGGTTTACTGAATGATTGACTTGAGATTTAGAATCATTCAGTTGTTTAAAGATCAAAGCACAAGTTAAAGATAATGTGTATCTCTTTAAAACTGCCCAGGCTGATTAGAACAAGTTTAGAACTTGAGCTGATTTGATTTCATCGCTGCAGTCTGCATGTACTAAATAGCTCTACTTCACATGTTTGTGTACTTAAAGGATTGTGTAGATGTACTGGCCAAGTTTTGTCAAATCATCTTTTAAAAGATTGTTTTGTATTTTCTTCCGGACCTTCGTAGAAGAGGCTAATATGTTTAAGTAGAGATAATGCTAATGGTATTTTCCCCTTGCTCCTAGATATAAAAGAAATATTTCCGTTTTATGTTTTTCCTATGTATAGAAGAGGATTACCTTCTCTGTCATCAAGTGTGCTCTTAATGTATGTTGTTGACTGAAAACACAGCAAGCCCGCCCTTCTGTGTCTTGCCTGGAAGTGACAGTTAAAAATGAAGTCTACTAGTCAGAATGCGAAAGGTGGCCCATAATGCATGGCCTTAAAAGGCATGAATGCAGGAGCGTAGCATCACCTCTGATGGCTGTGGCTACTCCTCAGCATCTGTCAGCATGTTCAGTCTTGGAACGTATTGGAGGAGCGCAGTAATTTCTGTGTGTTGTGTGCATTAGCACTTAGGAGCTGTTACCTCTTAATCTGGGGGAAAGGACAATTAGTGGGCTACAATTATATGAGAGGATTTTTTCCTTCTGTCTCCCAATTTAAAAAATGTTCTTTCAGTGTTTGTTTTGCCCAGTCAAAAAGATAGGGCTTTTCTAGATATAAGAACAGTGGCCAGAGATTTCCTCTTTTGCTTAAATGCTTAGGTATTTGCCATAGCTGTTTTTGATGTCATGGATTCTGAGGAAGTGTCAGTTACGTGATGATCTTCCTTTATTGATGTCTTACTTCATGTTCAGTGTTTTAAAAATATAAATTACAAGCACTCGACATCCATACCCAGATTGACTTATTTTATCAGAGAAAAAAAAACTTGAGAAATTTGTAGATCAAATTAAGAGACAATAAGTGTACATTGTTGAATAAAAAATTTTAAAGTTTCCAAGGTGTTTGTGTTATCATCTTTTGTGTGCTTTAATTCAAAAAAATCTACTGAGCACTAAGGTAAGATTGCGACATGGGTAATATTTTTCAAATGTACAAATAATTTAAGGCTTAAATATAGCATGGTCATAAGTTCCTAATCAGGTTATTAAGGTGCTTAGAATTGGCATATGTTTGGAAAAATCACCTCTGTGAGAACAGCTATGCTGTGTTTTGTCATGACACCGAGCCTTACGTTCTTACAGTTGAAATAAGCCAAAATTGAGCTAAACAATGTGACAATTGGAGAAGCTTCCTGTTTGTTTAGCAGTGATCTGTCACAGGTGAAAAAATAGCAGTGCTAACATCAATGTTAGAATGGGAGTAAGGAGAAAAAGAGAAAAGATTCAAAAACAATTACCAAAAGTGTGTCTGTCACTATATAGACTGATAGATTTGGGTTATATGCTTTAATGTTCTTTGAAATAGAGGATCATCGTCCTTGGTCTGGCAATGACTGACTTGCAAGGACACCAAAGGGAACTTGGGGTTTTATGGAAGCTTGTCTTTAAAGATTCTTAGCCATGTAAATGTGATTTCTATAAAGCATTCAGTCTACAAAGTTGTTGGGGTTTTTTCTTTTAATGACATTTATTGTGGATTTCAGCAGCTAACATTTGGAAGCAATATCAGCAGAACATATATTTTGTTCTAGATTGTTTAGGAAGGTCTCATGCTTGAGGAATTCTTACTTGGAGCTTTTAATCCACTACTGTTGGATACGGCGAATGGATTGAATCTGGGAAGTCTGGGCATGAGAACCCCACTCTCTCCAGTGCTTGTAGTCTCCTCCATGATGGTCACATTCCAAGATATACTGATAGCCACGGTACCCAGGATACTGGTAGCAAACCCAGCTGGAAAACCCAGAGGATATCAGGTTATTAAAACTAGCTAGAGACCTGGTAAACAACCCCCAAACCTGAGCCTCTGGTTTCCCTAACACAATAGTATGGAATGCTTTTAGGCTTAAAAATTAATAGCAATCCTAAATATACCAGGCAGCATGTATGAACAGGTACCTACAACCAGCTGAAAGTTGTGGAAAAGAGGTATGAGATTAGTCAACGTAAGTCCTTCTGTAGTGGAATGTTTGGGGGAGAAAAAGCTGAGGTTAAGTGATAGTGGTACCAAAAACTTGAGATTCGGAGTTCTGATAGCTAGAATGTGACAGTCATACCAATGGGACATCAGTGGGTGAATTCAGATAATACATGACCATTGATACATTAACATTCATAAGGTTTGCAACTGCAAGAGTTTTTGAAATGTGCTCCAACCCTGTTTTTTGCACTTACGCTCCACATTGTATCTTCATGGAGCCAACTTCGTTGTTGAGCCAACCCATGGCTTGCAAGGAGGGGTAGTCGTCAGAGATTTCCCATTGGCGTCCAATGAAATTTTCTTTCTCAAAAATGGTAATCTTAGACTCCTTATGATTCTATAATACAGAAGTTTCAGTTTAGCTCCAGTGTTAAGGTTTGTCATCATAATTCTTTGCCACATTTGTCAAACTCAAAATGCCCCTGGTTTACAGAAGAAAGTTCATGTAAAAAACATTTCATGCAATACAGAGATTTTAAAAACTACCCGTAATCCTGTATAATCCAGCTTAATACTATGACATTAAAAATGTACAAATAACTGGTATAGTTTGGAACCACAAGAGACCAGTGAAAGAAAATATGACAGCAGGAAAAAATACTTGAGACAGCCAACCAAGGATTAATACTAATGTGGAAAAGGTTCTACAAGTTGAGAGGAAAAGTAAGTCTGTGTTGGGGGTGGGGTGGGTACACGCACACAGCGTTGGAAAAAACGTAAGTGTCTGGTAGGGGACATGACGACTACACAAGCATTGAGAAGACAAGAGACTAACCTTTAGGAAGTTCGGAAACAGGCAAAATTAGCCCTAGTGATAGTGGAAAGGAGCAATTGGAAAGGGACACCAGGTAATTTTATGAGGCAATGGAATTGTTGTATATCTAATCAGGGTGTTATGTGGGTATGGATATTTTTCAAAACTCATAAGAATATACAGTTAGAATTTGTGCGTTTTACTATGTGTAAAGTATACATTTGAGGTGGGGGGGGGGGTGGAATCGGGAGTTAAAATGAAAACATCCAGATAGGGAAATACTTTTTAGTTCTAGAGGTGTTTAGCATCTCCACTGCTTGAATTTTGGTAGGACTTTAAGATGAGATCGTTAACTAAAATCATGAGAAAAATCACATGATACAGATGAGTATTTGAAAAGGTTTTAGCCCAGCCTTATTCCCAATATAGGGATCATTTTTCAACACACCCCTGAAGATTACCCTGCTTGTGCTTGAGTTCTCCACAGAGGAGAAGCATCCCATTCTGATGCATAATTGATAATGCTTAGTGTATGACTTCCCTGGTGGCTCAGACCGTAAAGCGTCTGCCTACAACGTGGGAGACCTGGGTTCAATCCCTGGGTTGGGAAGATCTGGAGAAAGAAATGGCAACTCACTCCAGTATTCTTGCCTAGAAAATCCCATGGATGGAGGAGCCTGGTAGACTACAGTCCATGGGGTTGCAAAGAGTCGGACACAACTGAGCGACTTCACTTTAGTGTTAGAAACAAAGTTATGAATCAAAGATAAGAAGTACTGGAAGTCTTGCCTATTTCAGTCATCCCACACACTAAAGAGTTACTTCACCTTTTCCCTGTTTCTAGGTAAAATAGTATATAGATTGAAATTTAACTGTTCAAGGATTTACTACTTGCCAAGTGCTCTAATTATCCTATTGCCCTTTTGAAGATCTGAGTATCTGCTTCCTGCCACCTCTAAGAAGGCCCTTTGTTGTTTAGTCGCTAAGTTGTAGCCCACCAGGCTCCTCTGTCCATGGGATTTTCCCAGGCAAGAACCCTGGTATGGGCTGCCATTTCCTTCTCCAGAGGATCTTCCCAACCCAGGGCCTGCGTTGACAGGCGAATTCTTTACTGTCTGAGCCCCCAGGGAAGCCCAGGAAGGCCTGCCCTTTTGGCTTAATGAAAATATCTAGGAGAGAAAAAAAAAAATGGCAGACTTGTGTTTTTCTCTTTATACTTTTATCTTCTTCCTACCACATTTCAGCATAACCAACTGATGAGAAATAAGTCAGTCTATATGCACCCTCTCTTATCCATCCCCCACATGCACAGAAATGAAAATCTCAAGGACTCACAGCTGAACAGATGGGGCGGAAGGACATGAGGCGCTCGATGTGATAGGCATTACTCCCACTCCAGGCATCCCAGCGAGGGTACTCTCCTCTCTCCAGGACAAACTGTTGCCCACAGAAGCTGGTATGCTCATAACCAACCCAGCTGCCAAAGACAAGTAATGGTGTTTGTTCATGGTGTTCAGAGCTTACATGGCCGCAAGGAGAAAGCATCTTTGTTTTAGATGCTAACAGTGGGTGAAATAGCCAGTTCCAACAGAGCCATACAAAGTCATACATTTATCTCAAGAGGTGGGGAATGAGCTGGCAGCTGCACTGTGCAGGTTTGTAAATATATTTGTTTTGGGATTGTGTACTGAAGAGGTCTACTTCACTGGCTTGAGTAATGAGTACTGGCAAAGTCATTCTGAAATTATATTTCCTTTCTCCTCAAAGTGCTATATTCTCTACTTAGAGCTCCAGGTTCAGGATCTAGTGACTAGGGCATTCAGTTCAGTTCAGTCACTCAGTCGTGTCCGTCTCTTTGTGACCCCAGACTATGGCATTGGCTCCAGCCAAACCTATTGGCTTCTAAGGAAGCAAAGAGATGAATAAGAAGCATATGGATGACTTAAGTCTCTTGTTTCCTTATCACTTTGTGGGTTCTTTCTCCTGCAGACCTCTATATACCTGATTTATTTATTTTGCCTTATTTATTAAAACAGCTCAGATTGACCTTTTTCAACCAGGTCTTAGTTACTGATGACACCTTAAAGTATTTCACTTTGAGGGTTGAAGAGCTCTAAGTTGGGGGTGAACAACTTGTAGAAGCCTATTTACATACACAGCTAGTTCTGCCTAGACCTAGCCTTTGTGTTTTCAGGCTCAGTGAAATGTTTTCAGATGATCAAGGACTCAACTAACTTGCCAAGAGCAGGAAGACAAAACAAGAGAGGATCTTCCTTGCCAAGGAAACTAATCACCACCAAGAAAGACTAGCTAGAAACTAATATGACTCTCTGGAGTTGAGTTCCCTTGTATATAGAGAAATTAGCTTAGTGTCTGCTCTGGGACATAGAAGGGGAGTTAGCTGTGAAGAGGCTATAGATTGATAGTTTCCTCTCTATTTTGTGTAGGCAAGAAAAACTCAAGGGGCCTGTAGCTTGTTTTGAGAGAACCCCAGGCAGAAGCCTATGGGCTCCAGAAGCACAGAGCTGGTTACCTTCACTGCCCCACTCCATGATATGTATTTCTTTAATCTCCCCCAGATCCAATTCCAAGCCATGAACGATCTCATGTTCCTTCTAGCTTTGAGTTACTGAATTGCACACATAATAAAAATTTTTTGAGATTACTTAAGTATGGATGCTTCTCTCCCAGAAATGATTAGAATCTGGGGAAACATCTTTCTTCTCAGATCTCCATCTTTATGGTTGCATGTCTGAAGGGATCAGAAATAGGAGGCCTGAGATTCTGCTGAGGTTGATACTCACGCGCCACATTCCACCTTGAGAGAACGGACGTTGTCAAAATTGCGCTCAGAGACATTTGGGCAGGAGCTGGTGAATTCCATTCTCTTGCCCTGGAAGTTCTCCTGGTCATAGATGGTTATCTGAAATGGGATTAAATGGGAGAATAGAGCTAGAACGTGGTCCATCAGGAAGAACAGAGGCCCAGGCCAACATCTTAACCTGTGTCTGATCCAAAGTTTTTCATCACTAGCTGCAGCTCAGGAGGCCTGATGAGGTCTCTTCCAGTGTAGGCAGGGTAAGAAGGGGTTTGAAGTAATATCACTGGTTGGCAGTGTTCATATGCCCATAGGGATGAGGTGTGGGGCCAGGTTTCTGATAGGAATTGTCTGCTGGGGATGATAGCTAGCCCTGTGGACATACCAAGGATTTGTGGACTCATTCCAACATGCTTTCTGCATAAGTGTGGCCCAAAAGCCAGGATTCTGGAAGCTCCAAGGGCTCCCTGTGAATTAACTTTTTGCTTATTCAGCCATATCTGCTACAGAAACCTAATGTGTAAAGGGAGAGTTGTGATAAACCCCTTTCATAGAACTAGAAATTGACTCTTGAACCTGGCTAGAGGACAGCTCCCAAAACTGTGAACCAGACTTAAGAGTTGATCCACTGAGGAGGTTAAGGGTGCTGAGGGAAACAGTGGCTGAGGATCGGCCACTTCAGACAGTGGTTACCGTCAGCCTCATGCTGAGGTCAGGAGGAGACCATGATCCAATCATTGATTTGGGATCTGATGGCAAGTCTCTCCTCATTTCTGGGCCCTCAGTTTCTCCACATCATAATCCACTTGGGCTGCTCTATTTTAAGATAACTTTAGCAGTATGGAGGAGAGTTGACCTAGAAAACTAGGTAACATCTCCCACCCAACAAGGGTTTCCAGGATCATCCTTCTGTCCAAATGGGAGCATCCTGAGAGAGCCTTCCTGAGACAGCATCTAGACTTTGGTTGGACCCTTCCCTTACAAACTGATGATTTACTGGCTGGTCACTGTCCCATGGAAAAGCATAGCTTTGAGTCCTACTCTGAGGTTGTATCACAACCCCTGCCCTGATGGATTCCTCAATTTTCCATGTGATGGAGAGGGGCTTACCTTCCATGGCCCCACAGACCCCGGCATGGGGTTAGTTTGAGCCATCTTGGTGGTTGGAAGGGATTCTGGAAGACAGAACACACACCAGTGTCATGGCCTCTGGGGTGAGGGATGAGGGGTACGGGTGAAAGTGAAAGAGGCTTGAAGTCCAATAAACAGACTTTGGGTGGGGTGCAGACTCTGCCTCTCACTAGCTGAGCCTCAGTCGTTTTACATCAGTAAAACTTCATTGTGCAGAGTTATTATAAGGATGAGAAGCAATGATGCAGATAAAGCACAGCACAGATACCAGGACCACTTAATAAACGTGGCTCTCATTCTCTTGCCTGCCTCCAGGTGCCCGCGATAGCCTTGCCTCATTCTCACATATCCCAATATAGACCCCTTGACAACCACCTGGTCCAGACCCCTCATATCACCAAGGCGTGGTCTCACTCTTATCTGGCTCTGCCTAGCCCTCAAATTGACCAGCTGTCCACGGCCATGCTCCCATTCCCTCCCTGCCTCTCTGTCTTCTAGACCTATCCAGCCTCGACCTTGCTTCCCGAGACTTTGCTGCTTTCCCCAGCCTATGGCAACTTGCTTTCTTTCCTCCTTCCCAGCACTCATCACAGCACTGATCCGTGTTCCTATTGAATATGTCCTGGGTGAACATCTCAGGAGCAGGGACTGGGTCTCCAGAGTGATTGATGGAGGACCACACTGAACCCCTGTTGGGATGGTGAGGGTTGGAGGAGTGGGACAGGTGGCATTGAAAGACTTATTGAAGGAAAATGAGGAAGAAAAGAGGATGATAATAATAGCTAACATTTAACCATAGCTCAGGATTTCCCTGGTGGCTCAGATGGTAAAGAATCCGTCTGCCATGCAGGAGACTTGGGTTCGATCTCTGGGTCGGGAAGATTCCCTGGAGAAGGGAATGGTTACTCACTCCAGTATTCTTGCCTGGAAAATTCCATGGCCAGAGGAGACTGGCGGGCTATAGTCCTTGGGGTCCCAAAGAGTTGGACACAACTGAGCAACTAACACACACACAACCATGGCTCACTCTGTGCCAGGTCTTGTTCTTTATGCTTTACCTGCCTGAATACATTTAATCTTCACAATGAACCTATGAGGTAAGCCCTGTCATTATCCCCATTTTACAGATGAGGATATTGAGGCTCATAGAGGCAAGGTAGACAGAAAAGATGATAGGAAGAGTAAAGGAAGGAAGGACAATGGGGAGGGGACAAGGAGAGAGGGAAGAAAGACAGACACATATGCATCAGTTTTCTTAATTCAAAACAGCTATTCATGGCTTTTCCCTCTGACTGGTATTGGCCCCGGGACGAATGCATGTAAGCTGCGTGATGTATCTTTCCATTCTGAACCTCTGAACAAGCATCTCCTACCTCTGCCCATTCCTGGGGCCCCCAAGTCCCCTCCCAGCCGTGGTGGCTAGGGCAGTGGTTATGGTCATGCAAGTGACTCCTTTGGGGTGGCAAGAGAAGTCTGCTTCCCCACAGAGTTCCCCAATCTTCTCCAGCCATCCTGAGAGGCTCTGACCACAAGGCAGGAAGATGGGGCCCTAGTCCTGGGCAGGGGGAGGAAAGGAAAGACCAGATCACCCCTCAGGGCCTTACTCACCCAGCTCCTGCTGCACAGTCTGGGTCTCCATCTGGTGCCGCTTCCTCGGTGGCTCCCGTTCTTTATAGCCCCGTGGCCAGCGGCCTCTGGCCCTGTCAGCACTCTGCTTTCCCTTGGCTTTTGTTCCACCTGATCCCGGAGCTTTGGTGGCTCAGCCTGCTGGGCGGGCATCCCCCAGGGCTTTGTTCAAACCTGGGATAGAGAAATCCAGGGAGGCCCCGCTGCTGTGGGCCAGGCTGTCAGTGCAGGCCCTGCTGCTGTGGACTTGCTCTCAGAGCAGATGAGATGTGAGGACAGGTCTGCGTGAGTTCTTGTCCCCTGCTCTTCTCCAGGTTCCTCTTGCCACCTCAGGATCTTCCTAAGACCTCGTATCATATCAACACATCAAAATGCACCTCCCTTCTCATACGGGGTATATATTTTGTTGTCGATGTTTAAAAATTAAGGATTATGACAATTCTGAACTCTATTTTTTTTGAAGTGGTTCACCAAAAAAAAAAAAAAAAAAAAAGAAAGAAAGAAAATAGCTCACTGTGTGCTCAGAAATCTTTATTATATCATATTTATATGTATTGGGTTGGACAAAAATTTTGAGTTTTTCCATAAGATAGTATGGAAAAACCAGATGAAGCTTTTACCTAACCCAATATAACTATGTAAGAGTTGAATTCAATTATATAGTCACCTAGTAGACATGAAGCTCCCTATAGCTGTGCTATTTTAATATTTATTCATTTTAATTTTGCAATTTTCTTTTTAAAATTTGGAGCCAAAAAGTATTTTTTTTTTTGGTGTTTGTTTTACTATTGATATACTGCTTTTGGCCCTTAGCAGTCTCTCAAACCCAAGACACACTAACAGGTAAAATGATTGCTCCCTGGAAGTTCAGGGCTCCTGGTGAGAGTAGTGTGGGGTAATTGGGGGGCCTGCCCAGAAGGAGGGGAGGGTGTCTTGTTCAGGCCTCGTAGCTGCTGTGAGGAGCAGGAAGATGCCATGAGTGAGGAGGGCTCTGAGCCTGGCAGATGTGAGTTCCAATCCTAAACCCCCTGGGTGGGTGACCAGGCAAGTCATTCAGCCTTCTCTCAACACCGACCCCCTCCCTCCAAAAATGGAGACTATCTGCCTGACACATTGTAGGCTTATTATTACGTATCACCCTACTCTTTTGCTGGTGATGAATACTATAAAAAATCTCAGCAGCTTGGAAAGAGGAAGGAACTCTTCCTAGTAAAGTTCTCTTAATCCCTCTGCAAATCTCTCCAGCCTGTGACTTGGGTTTGTCTGAGCCCTCTTTTCTCAGAACCAAAAATCCATTTGCAGATTTACGGAACATTCCCAGTGGACAGGTCTGATGCTAACACAATGTGCCACCCTAGGATGTTTCTGCTGCGTGATTAACTGGTGGCATCTGGATCAATGGCTGGCAAAGGGTAGAGTGGCCTTGAGCATCGTAGCAAGTGCTGGCTGGCTGGTGGCTGTGCAAGGGCTTAAGGTACCAGCTGTTTGTGGCTGGAGGTTCTTCCTCAACTTCCCTTTGCTTCCTTCTCAGAGTTGAGGATCTTAGGGAAACACTTATTTGTTCATTTTTTCTTTCTTTCCTTAACCCCTGGACTGGCTTAGGTACCCCCATCAAGTGCTCTCATGGCACCCTGTACTTACTGATTATTGCATGGGTTTCAATAATCAATTATTCAAGAACTCAAGAGGGGCTTGAATTGTGTGGGATTATTGCACACTTGGAAACTGCTGTAGAAACCAGAAATACTGGGCTCCAAGGACAGAAACAAGACACAACTTGGGGCTTGGATATAGGATAAAACTTTTGATAGTATACTTTTCAAGTTTTGAACAATATGGACATATTTTCTATAGAAACAAGGCTATTTTTGAAAATAAAGAAACGGATTGCTTAATTATCTGCTTCTTCCTCTAGACACCGTCCTTTATGAGGGTAAGAGCTCTGTCTTGTTCACTGTTGCATCTTCAGCATTGAACAAAAGTCTTGGCTCAATAAATATGTTCTGAATAAATGAATGAATGAATGATATCCAGTGACAGGGTTACATGACTCTGGGGGCAGAGATGAAACTGACATATAGTCCTTACCAGTTCTAGCCACAACTGACATGCTTGTGTTGTCTTTGTGCTTCATATACTTTCAGCATCTCCATTTGGGAGCTTTACACTCTATTGAAGTGTTAGAACCGTAAAGAAAGATGATGCTGTGAAAGTGCTGCACTCAATATGCCAGCAAATTTGGAAAACACAGCAGTGGCCACAGGATTGGAAAAGGTCAGTTTTCATTCCAATCCCAAAGAAAAGCAATGCCAAAGAATGCTCAAACTAATGCACAATTGCACTCATCTCACACGCTAGTAAAGTGATGCTTAAAATTCTCCAAGCCAGGCTTCAGCAATACGTGAACTGTGAACTTCAAAGGCAGAGGAACCAGAGATCAAATTGCCAACATCCGCTGGATCATCGAAAAAGCAAGAGAGTTCCAGAAAAACATCTATTTCTGCTTTATTGACTATGCCAAAGCCTTTGACTATGTGGATCACAATAAACTGTGGAAAATTCTTCAACAGATGGGAATACCAGACCACCTGACCTGCCTCTTGAGAAACCTGTATGCAGGTCAGGAAACAACAGTTAGAACTGGACATGGAACAACAGACTGGTCCTAAATAGGAAAAGGAGTACATCAAGGCTGTATATTGTCACCCTGCTTATTTAACTTATATGCAGAGTACATTATGAGAAACGCTGGGCTGGAGGAAGCACAAGCTGGAATCAAGATTGCTGGGAGAAATATCAATAACCTCAGATATGCAGATGACACCACCCTTATGGCAGAAAGTGAAGAAAAACTAAAGAGCCTCTTGATGAAAGTGAAAGAGGAAAGTGAAAAAGTTGGCTTAAAGCTCAACATTCAGAAAACTAAGATCATGGGATCCGGTCCCATCACTTCATGGGAAATAGATGGGGAAACAGTGGAAACAATGTCAGACTTTATTTTTGGGGGCTCCAAAATCACTCCAGATAGTGATTGCAATCATGAAATTAAAAGACACTTACTCCTTGGAAGGAAAGTTATGACCAACCTAGACAGCATATTAAAAAGCAGAGACATTACTTTAACAACAAAGTCCATCTAGTCAAGGCTATGTGGTCATATATGGATGTGAGAGTTGGACTATAAAGAAAGCTGAGTGCCGAAGAATTGATGCTTTTGAACTGTGGTGTTGGAGAAGACTCTTGAGAGTCCCTTGGACTGCAAGGAGATCCAGCCAGTCCATCCTACAGGAGATCAGTCCTGGGTGTTCATTGGAAGGACTGATGTTGAAGCTGAAATTCCAATACTTTGGTCACCTGATGCGAAAAGCTGACTCATTTGAAAAGACCCTGATACTGGGAAAGATTGAGGGCAGGAGGAGAAGGGGATGACAGAGGATGAGATGGTTGGATGGCATCACCGACTCGATGGACATGGGTTTGAGTAAACTCCGGGAGTTGGTGATGGACAGGGAGGCCCTGGCGTGCTGCGGTTCATGGGGTCTCAAAGAGTCGGACATGACTGAGCAACTGAACTGAACTGAACACCGTATTGAAGTGTTAGAACCATGAAGACTGATGAAATCAATTTTTTTTAGCCAATTTTTAATTTTTGAAGAAAAAATGGAGCATTTACGTTTGATTGAAAAGTCCAGGCACATGAACAAAAATATTGTGAGAGGGATGATGAGGGTCACTGTGCAAACAATTTACAAATATCCATCCAATTTTCCTAGAGTTATAAGTATCCCCAGCCTGTCTTCCATCCGTTTTCCTCAATTATCCTAAGTTCAAGGAAGCCAGAGAAGGATCACCCACCTCTAGGGCTACCACCATACTTTGCAAATAGCATCTGAATATGTTTTTTAACCAAGTTCTATAGGATGTACCCTCTGATATTGTCTGAAGCTGGTGCTTCCCTAGTCCCCTGATGATTATGGCCTCCAAGCTCCAATTACCTCTACCATCTCTTTCCAGGAAAGTCAGGGCAGACCGACTCCAAGAGTGGGAATGAAGGGAGCAAACCAGCTTGTATCCCTTTCTCCCAAACTGAGCTTGGGTCTCTCTTCTTCATCTTTAATAACAATAACTACAACTTCTGAAGCATTTACTGTGAACCAGACACTGCCTCCTTTATCCTCACAACAACCCCATGAAGTAGGTCATTATGATACCCATTTTACTGATGAGTTAACTGAGGTTCTGAGGAGCCAAGTTCTGGGCCAGGGAACTCAACAGGGTCTTGAATGTATGTCTATCTGCTCCAAAAGCTGTAATCTTTCCTCTGGGCAACCCTGCCTCTCTGACATTAAGTCAGATTATAATACTTACTTGACCCATTGTTGTCAGATGAAGGGAAATGAAGGCAGTGATTGAGGGCAGTGATGGGACCCAGTGCCATCAATAAATGGTAACTATATTATTGATTGTTCCAAATCAGATAGAATCTTGTGCCAGATTCTCACAGAGATTAGTGGGAGCAAGCAGCAAAGATTTTAGATACATTTATCAGGTAAAAAATATTTCCTTTGGGGAATTTCTGGACAGCCAGTGGGGCTGGTTGGGACTCTGTGATTTCACTGCCGTGGCCTGGGTCCCTGGCTGGGGAGCTAAGATCCTGCAAACTGCGAGGCATGGCCAAAAAACAAAATTTTTTTCTTTGAATTTAGAAAAGACCACGTGTGTTCATTTTTTTCCCCAATATTTTTCTCTATTCCATGTTAACAGCACCTGGTGGCTCAGACAGTAAAGAATCCCCCTGTAATGCTGGAGACCTGGGTTCGATCCCTGGGTTGGGAAGATCCCCTGGAGAAGGAAATGGCAACCCACTCCAGTATTCTTGCCTGAGAATTCCATGGACAGAGGAGCCTGTTGGACTATAGTCCATGAGGTCGTAAAGAGAAGGACACAACTGAGCGACTAACATTTTCACTCTTCTGTGTTATTTTCTGTGCACCGTTGATCTATGGCGGCCATGGACTGTGAAATCTGTTCTGAGTCCACACACTCATTGCATGAACAGGTGCGGTAACTGTCTGCCCAGTGGGATGGGCTTTAAGATTTGGAGGTGATAAAAGACATTAAGGGACTTCCCAGGTGGCACAGTGGTAAAGAGTCTGCCTGCCAACGTAGGAGATGCAAGAGATGTGGGTTCAATCCCTGGGTTGGGAAGATGCTCTGGCGGAGGAATTGGCAACCCTCTCCAGTATTCTTGCCTGGAGATCCCATGGACAGAAGAGCCTGGCAGGCTACAGTGCAAAGGGTCCCAAAGAGTCAGACACGACTTAGCCACTGAACACACATACACACCAGACATTAAGGAGAATGAGACCACCCCCAAATGTAACGTGGTCGATTTGAACCTTGAATTTCTCGACTCTAGGGCTACGTGCCAGGCATGATAGAGGCTCAGTAGAACTTTATGAATGGCTTGGATCCCCTGGCCTTGCCTCTGGGCCCAGGGAGCCTCACAGGATGAGGCCCAGGGCGGGAGGGGTGAGGTCATGGGGCCAGGGTGGCCCCTGGACTCAGCACTTTCTGGCAAGAGCATAATGGGGCTGACCAGGCGGCTGAGCAGCACTTCTGTTGTTTGGGAATAAGCAGGCTGAGTACAAAGCAAAGGGCCCAGTCAGCGTTCAGCCAGCACCTACCTCCCCCATGAGGGGCTGCTCCTGGGGGATCTTTTTTGCCCTAGTCCTTGCTACACCTTTCAACAAGTAGGAGAGCCAGGGCCTGGCTGGGCCTGAGAAGGCTTGAGTACTGGGAAAGAATTTGGGAGGCATCTCAAGCCTCCAGATCTTTCTGAGCTCTCTCTGCCTTCATCCATCCCTCTGCTTCCAGGCAAAAATGGATGCCTGCCTGCCTGCAAGGGACTGCTGCTGTCCTAAGGGGTCGGGCTCCCAGCCTGCTTCTTCTGTGTTTAACTAGCTGGAGGATATCTCAATTCCATTCAATCTTACTGAATTTCTCAGTTGTTGTGGAGTTGCTAAGTCGTTTCTGACTCTTTGCAACCTCATGACTGCAGCACGCCAGGCTTCTGTCTTCCACTTTCTCCTGGAGTTTGCTCAAATTCATGTCCATTGAGTCAGTGATGTTACCCAACCATCTAATCTTCTGTCGCCCCCTTGTCCTTTTGCCTTCAATCTTTCCAGCATCAGGGTCTATCCAATGAGTCGGCTGTTCGCATCAGGTGGCCAAAGTATTGGAGTTTCAGCTTCAGCATCAATCCTTCCAATGAATATTCAGGATTGATTTCCTTTAGGATTGACTGGTTTGATCTCTTTGCAGCCCAAGGAATTCTTAAGAGTCTTCTCCAGCACAATTCAAAAGCATCAGTTCTTCAGTGCTCAGCCTTCTTTATGGTCCAGCTCTCACATCTGTACATGACTATTGGAAAAACTTTCTCAGTACTGCAGCTTAAAGTAATTTCCTCTCAACTGGAACCCTGTGAAGCTATTAGAAAAATAGGTACCAATAACAATAGAAAAACAGGTATCCTATTGCAAGGCACTCAACCCACTCTCTCCAACACAACCAAGTAGCTCAATTCTCTTTCTTAGTTCCCTGACCAGGGATTGAACCCGTGGCCCCTGCAGTGGAAGCATGGTGTCTCAACCACTAGACCACTAGGGAAGTCTGTTTCATTTAGAGCAGCCGGGTTTAGCAAATAAAGATATAGGACACCCAGGTAAATTTGAATTCCAGATAAATGATTACTATTTCGAAGCATAAATAGGACCCAAACATTTTTTATGTTGTTTTTGTTGTCTATCTTTTGACCTCACCACACAGCATGTGGAATCTTAGTTTCCTGACCAGGGATCGAACCCACACTCCCTGTGTTCAGTGCAGAGTCTTAACCACTGGGCCACTAGGGAAGCCCCCCAACATCTTTTATGCTAAAACGTTCAGTTCAGTTCAGTCCAGTCGCTCAGTCGTGTCTGACTCTTTGCGACCCCATGAACCGCAACACACCAGGCCTCCCTGTCCATCACCAACTCCCGGAGTCCACCCAAACCCATGTCCATTGAGTCGGTGATGCCATCAACCATCTCATCCTCTGTCATCCCCTTCTCCTCCTGCCCTCAATCTTTCCCAGCATCAGGGTCTTTTCCAATGAGTCAGCTCTTCACATGAGGTGGCCAAAGTATTGGAATTTCAGCTTCAACATCAGTCCTTCCAATGAACACCCAGGACTGATCTCCTTTAGGATGGACTGGTTGGATCTCCTTGCAGTCCAAGGGACTCCTACCTGTTGTTTATCTGAAATGGGCTTCTCTGTTGGCTCAGCTGGTAAAGAATCTGCCTGCAATGTGGGAGACCTGGGTTCGATCCCTGAGTTGGGAAGATCTCCTGGAGAAGGGAACGGCTACCCACTCCAATATTCTGGCTTGGAGAATTCCATGGACTATTCCAGGGAGTCTTTAAGAGTAGGACACAGCTGAGTGACGACCCACTCCAGTACTCTTACCTTGAAAATCCCATGGACGAAGGAGCTTGGTGCAGGCTACTATCCATAGGGTTGCAAAGAGTCGGGCATGAATGAGTGACTTCACTTTCACTTTATTTCTATACTTATGTGAAATTTGAACTGAATGGGATGTCCTGCATTTTATCTGCCAACACCAGTCTCCTTCCACCTGTATCTGGAGCACCCTATGATATTCCTCAGCCAATCCGCTTCTCTTTTTTCCTTTGGAGAAGACAGTGTGAAAAAAAAGTCACCAATCTCATGATCATTTTCCTGGCATACCCTGTCCCACCAACCACCCTACAACCATCCTTTGATAAAATGGAGAATGGGAGGAAATCTAGATGTTTTAAAGTATTTTCCCAAATGTTATCTTATTTAATCCTCCCAAGTAACCCTGAGAGATATGTTGTGTGTTAGTTGCTCAGTCATGTTCGACTCTTTGTGACTCCATGGACTGTAGCCCGCCAGGCTCCTCTGTCCATGGAATTCTCCTGGCAAGAATACTGGAGTGGGTTGCCATTTCCTCCTTCAGGGGATATTCCCAACCCAGGGATCGAACCCATGTCTGCTGTGTCTTCCATGTGCGCCACCAGGGAAGCCCGAGAGATCTGCTTTAATTAACCCCATTTTACAGTAGAAACTTCAGACTCAGAAAGCCTGTGTTACTTAACCAAGATCACAATGCTGGGAAGTGGCAGAACCAGATCTCAAACTCAATTCTCTTCGGTTCCAAAATCTATATTCTTTGGCATGCTGTTTACAGGAATCCCTCGCCCTTCATTTGTTTAAACAGGCATGACTCATGGTGAGTAGCCACGAAAGCAAATTTATTTTCATCTCCTCTGCCTCGTTATGTTTTTCCACTGTGGCTAATTTCTTTCCTTTGCCTTGGATATCAACCTGGGCAGTCCCATGACTTTTTGTGGCCATTTTTAGGTCATTAAAAAGTTGGATGGTACTTTGAAGAATAAAAGACAGTCTTAATTTAAAATGAGAATGTTCAATTCATCATCAAAATGTCAATCTCCATTTGAAGGTAAGTCTCCTCCCTGCTACCTCAGATAAGACCTGGATTAGGCAGAAAGCCTGCACCCAGGTTAAGGGCACTCTTTTTTCTCTCTCCTGCTTACTCACTGACTTCTGATCCTTCAAAGATTGGATGGAATAGGAGAGAAGGAGACCAGGACATTCCTTACTCAATGGTTCTGTGATAAGATGGCTTCACACTCTATGCCCAGCAACTATTTACAGGTGCCTGTCTCGTGGGCACTTCCTGGTTCTTGGGAGAGTCCCACCTACAGTAACCTTGACCCAGGTCTGTACCTCTCCACTCTGCCTATTCTTCCTTTTACAGCCCCAAGGCATCTGGTGGTTCACCTCTAGTTTTACTCTATGGAGGACCCCGCCATCCTTGGAATTCTGCTGGACTAAATCTGCTCCAGCCCCGTTCCAGTTCCTTCTGAGGCGTGACCCACCTCGGAAATCCAGACCTACGTGGGAAACACTCACACGTGCTTTGCCTCAGCAAATTCTGGAATGCAGGCTGATTGTTACTTAGGCTCCTCGCTTTGCTTCATTCCTCAGCAATTGCTCAGCCCAACTTCTGACTTTTAGATTTCTCACTACAGGGACACATAACCAGTTTTCTACGTGGAGCCCTTGGAGCCTTCACCTGAAGCTCTTTCACTCCTGCTCTGAAGGATGGTGGGGTTCCCAGCACAATGTCCCAGAAAAACTCCACAGTCGGTCTTGAATCTCTCCAACTTGATAACCTCAGCATCAGAAGGAAAGGTTAAGAGCCGTGAAATCAGTTCTCAAACACCTCCTTTGAAATTTTATGCAATATAGTGTTCTGCTGCATAACTCACTTTGATTTCTAATATCTACCACTTTAATGCCCATGTTCACACCCCGTGACACGCTGTGTTACTTTACTGCTCTCCACACTGCTCACCCACCTGGGCTCGCTATACTCCCAGCAGGAGACCTTACATCCTGTTTCATCAGACATGGATTTCCTCAACTTCCTGCCCCTGGAACCTACCATACCTGCAACACGATTTCCACATCCACCTCTTCGCCTCCTGTACCAGATGTTTACCGCTTCCTGTCCTGGGTAACATACCATTCTGTCCTCATAGGAACTTTGTTTAATTCATTAGCCCTCTCTTGAGGACTTCCCTGGTGATTCAATAGCTAAGACTCCACGTTCCCAATGCTGAGGGCCTGGGTTCCATCCCTGGTCAGGGAACTAGATCCTGCATGCCACAGCTAAGACCTGATGCTGCCAAAATACATAAATAAGTAAATATTAAAAACATTTTTAATATTGAAATAAATATTTAAAATACTCTCTTAGCTAGTATTTAAAAAGATAATTTATACGTTTTATTATAAAAGTGTATGTGGCTTAAGTCATATATTTTTAAAATGTGCACAATAGATAGTTTTTACAAACTCAGCAGCCCTGCTTCTCATAGGTTACCATTTTCAACTCTTAGCTTTTCCTTTGGTATTTACTGATTTCAGACATTACATGCTGATTTCTTATTTGGCAGATGGAATTTTAGCTCTCTTGCCCTTCCCACCCTTCTGTAGATCTATTACAAATTTTGCTTAAATCCATAATCATTGTATTAGCTTCTACAACTTTGTAAATGTTATTTACTACTGGTCCAAGTAATGCATGATAATGTCTTCTTTCTTGAACCATGTTTTCTCTGGAGTTAAACATTTCCTAGTTTTTGTCATGTGTTCAGTTTTTCTGCGTCTTCATGAAAAGTGAGAGTGAAAGTGTTAATCATTGACTCTCTGCAACCCCATAGACTGTAGCCCACCAGGCTCCTCTGTCTATGGAATTCTCCAGGCAAGAATACTGGAGTGGGTTACCATTCCCTTCTCCAAGGCATCTTCCCGGCCCAGGGATCAAACCCTGGTCTCCTGCATTACAGGCAGATTCTTTACCATCTGAGCCATCAGGAAAAACCTCTTAATACAATATTCATGAATTTTATTAATATGCTATTATTTATTATAAATATTTACTTATAATATTCATTAATTATTATTTTATATTTTATCAATATGTTATTGTTAATATTTTAAATTATTTTATTAACAATTTTATTAGTAAAATTATTTAATAATTGTATTTCTATTGTATTAAGAGCCTTTCATGAATATTCATGAAATGCCTCTTAACTCAATATTCTACATAGTCAACCCATCAGAGCATGTATCAGCTCCATTTTCCCCCTTGGAGATTTCCATCTGGATGCCTCTGTTCTCTTGCTCCAGACTGAAGAAGTTTCTGTCTGTGCTTCTGCATAGGTATTGTCTAGAGACCTCTCTTGGCTGACATCCCTAGAAACTCCCTTGGCAGTGCTCCAGGGTTGAATCTGTATCTTCATTCATAATTTACCTTTTTGTGTTAGTAAAATACATTCTGTAATAATGTCCTAAGAAATGGCAAATGGACGTCATTTTTTAAGGTCAAAATATCTAAAGAAGTATTTTGGTGTGGTCAAATTTGATTGATGGTTTGGCTGGGTATAGAGTTGCTAGTACTTACTAACTGGGAAGGCAGCTCCCCATTGTCTTCTCTGTGCAATGTTGCTGTTGAGACATATAATATCACTTTGATTCTTGATCCTTTGTATAAGAGTTTTTTTTCTTTCTAAAAGCTTATTTTAAAGGAAAAATTCCCAGTGATCCAAATTTCCTGAGGCTGTGCTTTTGTAAAAATCTTTCTTTATTTCTCTGGGCATTTAGTAGCCTCTTTCAAAAGTATGTCCTTCAATTCTCTGAAATGTTCTTATATTATTTCTTTGATCATTTTCTCACCTCTGTTTAATACGTTTCTTTCTCTGCAACTTTTATTCTCTGAATGTTGGACCTCCTGAACTGATACTGTAGTTTTTTATATTCCTATCTTACTTTTACATCTCTTTGTCTTTCTGTTCTGGCAGTTGAGAGATTTCCTTGATTAAAAAAATATATATTTATTTTTGACTGTGCTGGGTCTTTGTTGTTGTGTGTAGGCTTTCTAGTTGCAGTGAGCAGGGGCTGCTCTCTAGTTGTGGTGCCTTCTTTTGTTGTGGAGCAGGGGCTCTAGGTGCATAGGCCTCAGTAGTTGCGGCACTGTGGGCTCAACAGTTGCAATGAGTGGGCTCCAGAGCGTGAACTCAATAGTTGTAGCGCACGGGCTTTGTTGTCCCTCGGCAGGTGGCTCTTCCTAGACCGGGGATCAAAACGGTGTCCCCTGCATTTGCAAGGCCACTTCTAAACCACTGAACCACCAGGGAAGCCTGAGAGTTCCTTGATTTTAGCTTTTAATTCTGTATTAGTCTCCTATTGCTACTATAGCGAATTACTACCACAAACACAGTGACTTCCATTTCTGGAGGCAGGACTGCATTCTTTCTGGAGGCTCTTGGGGAGGATCTGTTTCTTTGCCTTTTCCAGCTTCTAGAGGCTGGCTGCCTACATTTCTTGGCCAATGGCCCCTTCCTTCAACTTCAAAGCCAATAGCATAGCATCTTTGAATCTGTCTCTGACTCTGGTCTTCCTGACTGCCTCCCTCAGAAGGACCTTGTAATTATTAAGCCAGATAACCCACCATAATCTCCCCCAACTCAAATTCCTTAATCATATCTGCAAAGGGCCTTTGCCAGGTACGATCATCTTCACAAGCTGTGTAGACATCTTTGGAGGGCTGTTTTTCTGTCTGCCACAAACTTTTTGCTAAATTTGTTATTTTAACGATCACATTTTTAATGTCCAAGAGTCCAGTTTTGTTTCCTCTGATTGTTTCATTTTTAAAGCATCCTGTTCTTATTTCAGAGACACGGCATTTTCTTTTATCTCTCTGAGGGTGTGTTTGCTTCTTTGAAGTTTTCTTCCTCTCCCTACATAATCTTCACTCTCTTCAGATTCTTTTACTTCTGTTTATTATTATTATTTTATGTTGGAGACATTTCCCAAATGTGTCATGTGGATTCCATCCTTATGAAAGAAAAAGCAGACTGGGAAAAACTGTTTGGAAATTCTGGATGGCTGGGTAAGTAAGTTACTGTTAGTCGCTCAGTCGTACCCGACTCTTTGTGACACCGTGGACTGCAGCCCACCAGGCTCCTCTGTCCATGAGATTTTCCAGGCAAGGACACTGGAGTGGGGTGCCATTGCCTTCTCCAGGGGATCTTCCCAACCCAGGGACTGAACCCGGGTCTCCTGCACTGCAGGCAAATTCTTTACCAACTGAGCTACAAGGGGATGGCTAGATAGACTGTCAACTATAGATTTCATTATATGGCAAAGGGTGGTCAGTCAGCCTTTTTTTTTGTTGTTGGCAATTATTAAAAACCAGTGATGTTTTGCTTGGGTTGGTTTCCCCTTCTGGATGTCATACTGCACTCTTTGGGTCATTGTGCACAGCCCAAACACAGGGACTGGTGAGTTATACTCCACCTCCTTAAAGGACCCTTGTTCACTTTTTGTTTTGTTTATTTACTTTTAAATATTTGTTTATTTGGCCGAAACAGGTCTGAGCACGTGGGATCTTTAGCTGCGGCATGTGAACTCTAAGTTGCAGCGTATGGGCTCTAGTTCCCTGACCAGGGATTGAACCCAGGCCCCCTGCATTGGGAGCACAGAGTCTTGGCCAGTGGACCACCAGGGAAGTTCTTGACTTTTGTTTTAAAGATCTGCTTGGAAGTTGCATATGTCTCTAGTCTCATCAGTGAGGGAATTTGTGTTTCTGTTTTTTGGTTTCTGTGTCATGTTTCTGTAATTTTTAATCTCTCTGACTTTTTCCTCAGCCTGTAAACATGCATAAGCCTCCCTCATTTCAAAAACAAAACCCCAATCTACCCCCTCCCCCAGCCTCTGCTTCCCCTTCTGGACGTCACCCACTCCCTCTGCCTTTATAACCACAGGCCTTAAAAAATTTAGTAACTATTTCAACTTCCTCACCTCCCTCTCACGCTTCAAAAACAGCAGTCTTATTTCTGTCCTTGCCTTTCTTCCAAGACTGCTTTGGCCCAGAAGACCAGTGATTTCCATATTGCCACACCCAACTGACCCTTTTTTTTTTCCTCTATGATATTTGGCCCATTGAACATGTCCTTCTTCACAAACACTCTCTTCCCTTGACCTCCATCCAAGTGACCTCTCTGCTGCCCCTCTTCAATCTTCTTCATCTATTCCTTTTCTTTTCCTGCTCCTTCCATGTCAGTTTTCCTGAGTCTGTTCTTGGCCTCCTTTCTCTTCTCATTCTAGACTCTCCTTAGATAATCTCATCTACTCCCAAGACCTCAACAACCACTTACTTTATGGTGATAACTCTCAAAGCTAAATTTCAAAATCAGACATCTCTCTTTGTATCCATTTCCTAGGGTTACTATACAAATAACCACACACTTGGCTTAAGTGAAAATGAAGTCGCTCAGTCGTGTCTGACTCTTTGTGACCCCATGGACTGTAGCCTATCAGGCGCCTCTGTCCATGGGATTTTCCAGGCAAGAGTGTTGGAGTGGATTGCCATTTTCTTCTCCAGGGGATCTTCCTGACCCAAGAATCGAACCCGAGTCTCTTGCATTGTGCTGCTGCTGCTGCTAAGTTGCTTCAGTCGTGTTCGACTCTGTGCGATTCCACAGATGGTAGCCCACCAGACTCCACCATCCCCGGGATTCTTAAGGCAAGAACACTGGAGTGGGTTGCCATTTCCTTCTCCAATGCATGAAAGTGAAAAGTGAAAGTGAAGCCGCTCAGTAAACATCCGATTCTTCGTGACCCCATGGACTACAGCCTACCAGGCTCCTCCGTCCATGGGATTTTCCAGGCAAGAGTACTGGAGTGGGTTGCCATTTCCTTCTCCAGAGGATCTTCCCGACCCAGGGATCAAACCCAGCTCTCCTGCATTGTAAGCAAGACGCTTTACCGTCTGAGCCACCAGGGACGTCCTTTTGTAGGGAGTTGCTGGCAATTCTTAGCCTTCCTCTGCTTGTAGGTTTATCACTCCAGTCTCTGCCATTATCTTCACATGCTGTTCTCCCCAGGTGGCTCTCTGTGTCTTCACATTTCTGATTTCTGATAAGGACACCGATCATTGGATTTAGGGCCCACTCTAATCCAGTAAAAAAAATCTGCCTGCGATTCAGGAGACCCTGGTTCAATCCTTGGGTTGGAAAGATCCCCTGGAGAAGGGAATAGCAGCCCACTCCAGTATTCTTGCCTGGAGAATTCTGTGAATGGAGGAGTCTGGCAGGCCATAGTCCATGGGGTCGCAAAGAGTCATAAATGACTGAATGACTTTCACTTCACTAATCCAGTATGATCTTATCTAAGTTTGCCTAATTTCATCTGCAATGACCCTACTCCCATATAAGGTCATGTTCTGAGGTTCCAGATGGACATGAAATTTTGGGGAGACACTATTCACCATTCAAGTCCAGTTTTGCATATTCAGCTTCCTCCTGGACATTTCTAGTTAGAAAGCTTCAAACAGACTCCTCAAACCAACATAGCCGAACTGCTCAGATGATTTCCACTGTCACTCTTACTCCTCAACTTGATCTTCCTCTGATTTTCTCTGCCTCAGAGATGATGTCACCATTAAATTACCCAAGCTAGAAATCAGGATCAATCTTGACTCCTCTCTGTTTCTAACCATCCCATCTAAACTTTGGCTGAATATTGTTAATACTACCTCCTTAATAGTTTTGGATGTCTCCACTTCTCCATCCCCATTGTATCAGTTATTATAAGTTTGGCTGTAAGTAATAGAAAACCTAATGCAAACTGGCTTAGATAATAAGAAAATTATTTAGTTCGTTTCACAGACAATAATGCAGTAAGGTAAGCTTCAGGCTTGATTGACCCAATGATGTTGCAATAACCTGGGTTTTTTCCATCTTTGTTTTACTGACTTCAGTGTTGGCTTCATTGTAAGCCTGGTTGCTTTCATGAATTGGATGTTTTCCAGTAGCATTTGGGGCTGTGTGTTTCATTGTTCACATCCATCAGAAGAGAGAGAGTGACTTCCTGTGACTTTCTAAAGTAAGAAAGAACTTTCCCAGCCGCCTTCAACCTCTAAATCTCATGCCTTACAGCCAGAATTAACGAGGTTAACATTTGGACATATTTACTTCAGATCTTTTTAAAAAAATAAACCTTACAGATAAAATCAAAGATTCCTTTGTACTCACCCCCGCCCCATCTTATTCCCTTCAATCCTTTCTCAGAACCACTATTCTGAAGTTAGTATGGATGTTTCCCATCTATGTTTGTATATTTCTAGTACATACTTATAAGGATATATGTGTATAATTTTTATGTTTTGCAAAAATAAGTATATATAAAAACATTTGTGTATAATTTTCTATGTTTTGAAAAACTAAATACGTAATGTACATGTAAATTATATACATATAAATGTAAATAACACATATAAATTCTGCAAATCCTTTTCTTTCTTCAACCCTATAATTTTGCAATCTGTCCATGCAGATACATTCACTCACTTTATGGACTGTATAATATTCCATAGTGTGGATTTGTTGTTCAGTTGCTCAGTTGTGTCCCACTCTTTGTGACCCCATGGACTGCAGCATGCCAGGCTTCTGTGTCCTTCACGGTCCCCCAGAGCTTGCTCAAACTCATGTCCATTCAGTCAATGATGCCATCCAACCATCTCATACTCTGTTGTCCCTTTCTCCTCATGCCCTCATTCTTCCCAAGCATCTGGGTCTTTACTGCAATTTACAGTCTTACTTTGTGTCTTTTTTCAAAATTGTGATTTTCTGTGCTTTTCTCCCTTTACTCCTGCCTTATGACTCTGTCAATGAGATTTTTTTCCCTCCACTGGCTTGAAAATTGTACAGTCTGTTTCTTTTATTTTAGCAATTACACAGTCTTAAATGTGTCCAGTTTCTCTATGCTTCTGAACAAGATAAAGATCTTAATTCTGAACTTTTTATTCCTGTTTGGTCCTTTATTTTATTCACTTTTTAAAAACACTTACTTAGATTTACTAATTAATATTTTGTCATTCCCTCTTGCATTTCAGTCCTTTCTTCTGGATTTGTCCTCCTTGTTACCATAGTAATTCTTCAATAGTTCTTTCAGCAAATTTATTAAAATAATAAACTCTCTTAATCTTTATAAGTCTGAAAACAAATTATTTCACCCTTACTTTATATGTAAGTATAAAATTTTGATTGACAGTTATTTCCCCTGAGCAGTTTGATAATATTATATCATTGTCTTCTTGAAGCTTCAGCAATAATGGGAAATCCAGTGTCCATCTGATTAGTGTTCCTATGTAGGTAATCTGTTATCTTTCATCTTTAGTAGCCTTTAAGATATTCTGTTTATCTTTAATGCTCTGCAATTCCATTGGAGGTGCTGGATATGGACTTTAAAAAAATTACATTTGGTGCTTCTTCAGTTGGCAGACTCACCTCCCCTTCAGTTCCGGAAACTTCCCCATTGTTACCTGTTACTGTGCTTCCTCTCTTTTCTGCTACCTTTTTCTTCCTCTGTCTGAACTCCTGTCTGGAACTTCTCCTCCTATAGTAGTATAGTGTGTTAGTTGCTAAGTCGTGCCTGACTCTTTTGCAACCCTGTGGACCATAGTCCACCAGGCTCCTCTGTCTATGGGATTCTCCAGGCAAGAATACTGGAGAGAGTACCCATTCCCTTCTCCGGGGATCTTCCAGACCCAGGGACTGAACCTGGGTCTCCTGTATTGCAGGCAGATTCTTGACCGTTTGAGTGACCAGGGAAGCCCTCTCATCCTATATACCATGTATACTTCCTCTTTCTTATTTCCTGTCTCATCTCTCTGTACCACATCCTGAACAACTTCTTTATTTTTGTCTTCCATTCATTAATTCACTCTATAGCAGGATCTAGTTAACTGTCCAACTCTCTACTAGATTCTGTTTAAAAAATCAAAATGTCTACATGTTTTTTATTTCTAGTGTTTCTATTTGGTCATTTTTGTTTGTTTGTTTTGTTTTTAGAGAAGATGTGGTTTTGAAAAATATTATTTATTTGGCTGTGCCAGGTCTTATTTACATCACATGTGATCTTTGATCATCATTGTGGCACGTGGCATCATTAGTTGCAGTGTGCAAACTCTTAGTTGTGACATGTGGGACCTAGTTTCTTGACCAGGGATTAAACCTGTGCCCCCTGCATTGGGAGTGAAGAGTCTTAGCCACTGGACCATCAGAGAAGTCCCTCTATTTGGTCTTTTTCAAACTCACCTTTCCCCTCACAATATCTCACTTATGATATGGATTTTACTTCTCCTTTCATATATTTGAACATTTTGCTGCTGCTGCTGCTGCTGCTAAGTCACTTCAGTCATGTCTGACTCTGTGTGACCCCACAGACGGCAGCCCACCAGGCTCCCCTGTCCCTGGGATTCTCCAGGCAAGGACACTGGAGTGGGTTGCCATTTCCTTCTCCAATGCATGAAAGTGAAAAGTGAAAGTGAAGTCGCTCAGCTGTTTCTGACTCTTAGTGACCCCACGGTCTGCAGCCTACCAGGCTCCTCCGTCCATGGGATTTTCCAGGCAGAAGTACTGGAGTGGGGTGCCATTGCCTTCTCCGTTGAACATTTTAGACTTGTTTATTTTAAGTCAGCTTTCATGTTTCATGAATGGAAGCATTTTTTCAGATTATGCTTTTACCTGTATGTCTAGGGTATAAATGTTCTCATTTGTTGCATCTGCCATCTCTCCATCATGACATTTTCTTCAGTATTTATTTGCTTCTTCAGGGGTCAGCATTTTGTTCATTCTCAGGGTTTTGGAGGATTCCTGTAGGGGTTATTTTGTCTTTCTCTGTGCTAGTATTCTATGGGTTTCACCACTTCTGTTTCCTAATTTCGTGGAATGAAGTTCTCAAACAGGCAATCTAGCATGGGCCCAGGCGCTAGCTTTGTGATCGGCTCAGTGTTAGAGTCTGATTTTTCCACCTAGAGACTCCAGGCAGATACTGAGCCCTCTTGCTGTGTTCCATAGCACAACGATGTAGTTTTTCTAGAAACTGTTTTATCCACAAGAAAGACTTTTTCTTCTTGGCTTTGAGCAGGAAACCTGCCTCCAGCTCAAGGAGCCTAGGTCACATCTCCATCCTTAGAGGAGCATGACGTTCCTGATTCTGATACCCTAAAGGACTCTGGGCTCTTGTGATGAGTGAGATCTGAGTATATTCTGTGACTGGTCATGAGGGACCTATCAAGAAATTTTTAGGTAAACTTTTTATTGAAATCTAATATACTTATGGGTCCTCCCAGATGGCTCAGTGATAAAGAATCTGCCTGCCAATGCAGGAGATTCAAGAGACGCAGATTCAATCCCTGGGTCAGGAAGATCCCCTGGAATAGGAAATGGCAGCCCACTGCAGTGTTCTTGCCTGGGAAATCCCATGGACAGAGGAGCAACTGAGCACACATGCAACATACTCATAGAAGAGTGCACAATATAGGATGAGTTTTTATAAAGTGCACACAATTGTTTGATTGCCACACACATCAAGATATAGAACTAGTTGCCACTTTGCAGAAGCCTCCTCATACCTTCTCCAAGCACAACAGTACTCTGCTCTGAAAGGTAACTACTGTTCCAATCCCTACAGCATTAGATTCATTTTGACCGCTTTGTACTTCTTAAAATTTATTTGTTGTGTCAAGTGGCTTGCAGGGTCTTGGTTTCCTGACCAGGGATCGAACTTGTGTCCCCTGCAATGCAAGCACTGGAGTGCCAGGGAATTCCCCATTTTGTACATTATATAGATGCAGTTGTAAGGTACATCATCTTCAGTGCCTGGCTTCTTTGGCTTCTTTCTCTCAACATCAACCAATCTCATATTTGTGAGATTCTCCCATGTCGTTATGTTCATTCCTAGTTTGCTCCTTTTCATTGATGTATGGTAGTATTATATGAAAATACCAGTTTTTTAAATCCATTCTACTGTTGATAGATATTTGAGTAGCTCCCACTCTGGGACTAATATAAATAATATTGCTATGAACTGGACTTCCCTGCTGGCTCAGCAGTAAAGAGTCTGCCTGCCAGTGCAGGAGACACGGATTCAATCCCTGGATTGGGAAGATCCCCTGGAGAAGGAATTGGCAACCCACTCCAGTATTCTTGTCTGGGAAATCCCATGGACAGAGGAGCCTAACAGGCTACAGTCCATGGGGTCGCAAAAGAGTCAGACACAACTTAGGAAAGAACAGCAACAACATTGCTATGAACATACTTATATATGTTTTTGGTTAAGATCTATAAGCATTTGTTTGGAGCATATACCTAGGGGTGAATTGCTGGGTCATACACACACTCAGTTTTAGCAGACACTGTCAAACAAGTTTCCAATGTTGTACTAATTTACACTCCCATTAAGTGTGTGGAGTAGTTTGCAGTTCTGTGGAACTAGAATGGAGAAGGAAATGACAACCCACTCCAGCATTCTTGCCTGGAGAATCCCAGGGACAGAGGAGCCTGGTGCGCTGCCATTTATGGGGTTGCGTAGAGTCGGACACGACTGAAATCGACTTAGCAGTAGCAGCAGCAGAAACTAGAATAGATCTTTTCCCTCAATTGCACAGAACTGAGAAGTATTAATAGTTCTTTTAGCTCCATTTCATGGAGAATAAATCAAGATTGAAATGAGAATCCCTGGTTTATCTCTTTTATATTCCATGATATGTGTGCTTCCTCAGTCACTCAGTGGTGTCCGACTGTTTGTGACCCCGTGGATTGTAGCCTGTCAGGCTCCTCTGTCCATGGGATTCTCCAGGCAAGAATATTGGAGTGGGTTGCCATTTCCTCCTCCTTCCAGAGGTTGCCATTTCCTTCTCCTTCCTGATCCAGGGATTGAACCCGCATCTCTTGCATCTCCTGCATTGCAGATGGATTCTTTACTACTGAGCCACCTGGGAAGTCCATAGTCCATGATATGTAACTACAAAGTATATCAAAAGTACTAAGTTTTTCAAGCTTCTACCATGGGCCAGGTGCTCTTCTAAGAGGCCATTTCCTCCCCATTACAACCCTGTGAGGTGGTAATTATTATTGCTTCATGTTCCAGGTGAGGGAGCTGCAACTCAGGAAAATTAAAGAACTGTCCCAGAACTCCCGGAGAAGGCAGTGGCACCCCACTCCAGTACTCTCCAGAGCCTGAAGCAGTAGAGTTGCAGCAGCCTAACTCCGAAGCCTGGCCTCCTCACACTGCATGGCAAATATACGTCTGCATCCTCCTGCCAGAGTACAGGCTCAGCTTTTTTCAGAAACCTCTTTTACACCTCCCTAAAGATCTAAAATGGGCTTCCCAGGTGGTACCAGTGGCAAAGAACCTGCCTGCCAATGCAGGAGACACAGGAGATGTGGGTTAGATCCCTAGGTCGGGAAGATCCCCTGGAAGAGGGCATGGCAACCCACTCTAGTATTCTTGCCTGGAGAATCCCATGGACAGAGGAGCTTGGCAGGCTACAGTGCATGGGATTGCACACAGTCAGACATGACTGAAGCAACTTAGCCCACATGGACACGCAAAAATCTAAAATACAGAGCCATGTGTTATCAGATATAACTACCTGGAATCAGTTCAGTTCAGCCGCTCAGTTGTGTCCAACTCTTTTGCGACCCCATGGACTACATGACTACCTGCAACAGGTGATATTCGCCCAACTGCAGCTTGAAACCCATGCCTTTGTATTGGTGGGTGAAAATAAGTAAGCGGCCACCTTGAAGAATTCTGCTCTCAGAAGCCAGTCTTGTTTCTGTCGCGCGCACCATGAGTTATGCTGGCTCAGTGCTGGCACACAGTGGCACCTTAGGAACATTCGCTGAACAGAATTGTAGAAAAATTCACATTTGTGATATTGACCAGGAGCCCTCTTGGCTGCAGTTCCTCGCTTCTAATTTCTGACCACCAGGGGGCACAATATCTGTCCCTGGTGCACCCTCTTTCTCCTGAAGCCATTTCCCTGGGGAAGAAAGGCGTCTGCAGGAAAACTCTGAATTTTGAAAAAAGATACAAGAGAATTGAGTCTTTCCAGGTGTGGTCCAAGTACCACCAAATCATAATCACCTACTGTGTGTGGCTAAAAGGCAAGCTCCATCTTGTTCACACGAGACCTAGGGAATCAGACTCTCCAGGGGTGGAACCTAGGAATTGTACCTTAAGCAAGATTATCAGGTGATTTTTTTTTTTTCATGCACATGGCTCTGTATGCAGACTACCCGTGTTCAAATATTGACTTTTTCACGTGTTAACTGGTGACTTTGAGCAAGTCAATTAACCTGAGACTCGATATTATCATAAAAGAAGATCTTAAAAACAGACTTAACTCTTAAGAGATGCGGTAATAAGTGAGACAATCCATGTGGAGAGCTCAGCATGGTGCTGGGCAGTATGTTAGCACTTATAAAGCTCAAGATATCATTATTATTGATTGATCTTAGGAAGGAGTGCAATGAAGGGGCAAGAGGACAGTGGGTGAGACCCAAGGAAGTCTGGGATATCTACTTCCAGTGTAGGCTCTGCTACCCTCACCAGCTGTGTGTCCTTGGGCAGGTCACTTGACTGCCCTGGGACTCAGTTTCTGCACAAATGAAATGAGAGAGTGGGAATAATTGGTCTGGGAGATCCCTTCCGGTGCTGATGTTTCATGAACTCTTCACAGGGTTTGAGGATTCTTATAAACACACACAACATGTACACACACACACACACACACCCCATCTCTACAGCCCCTGTGTGGCTCCTATGTGGTTCTATCAACCCTTGTGTGATTGTATCACATCAGATTACATTGCTAATTCTCTTCTCTGCTTTTTGTGAGAAGAGCAGGGCCCATGTCTTCATTCCAGGGACTCAGAGCCTGCCACATTGCCTGCCACGTAACTCCTGTGCAATAAACATCATGTATACTGAGGAAGTAGAAATACACAGTGTGACCCAAATGTGAAGAATTAGCATAACTGTTGTTCTTGTTGGTCTTAAGAAAACACCTGTTGGGGTAGAGAAGAGAGTGAGGCCAAGAATGGCTGAAGGAGCCTGGAGGCTAAGGTGGGATTCGGGTGTGACTATTGGGTAGACAGAGAACTGGGAGCAGGGACTGGAAAAAAGGAAAAACAGGTGGGATGCAGGGAGTTACAGTGGGTTATTTACCAGCCTCCTTCTGAAGGTGACTTCCTTTTTGTTGTCCATCTGGTTTTTGTGAGGAGCAGGAATAGGGTCAGTGTCTAGTGTGATAACCTTCAAGTCGTAGACCTTCAAATATTTCACTAAGAATCATGGCACGAAGTGCTGGAAGGAAGAGAGAAGTCAGAGGTCATCCTCTCATTTTTACAACAAAGCAGAAAAATATGTGCCAGAAAGAAAGAACCCTTTGCTTAAGACGACACATCACAGGTTGTAGTGGAGACGGGCACGTGGGTCTGCCAACTTCCATCTCAGGGCTCTACGGCACTTTTAACGAACAATGAATGGACACAAGTGGGAACGTTTCGGAATGTGTGCGCATGTCTTTACCGGTCTTCACGTCTGTCCAGCTGCGTGTCTAGCTGCCTCCTGCATCACTTCCCCTGGGTGGCCCCCAGGCATTTAAAATGCAGATAGCCTAAACTGAGCTCACCACCTTCTTCCCAAGTCTTCTACTTCTCTTTTCTGTTTTCTCTCTCAACAAATGATGCCACTGTTTATTATTCTATTACTCAGATTAGAAACCTGGGTACCACTCCTTTTTTCAGCTGCACTGTGCAACTTGTCAGATCTCATTTCTGCAACCAGGAATTGAACCCGGGCCCTCAGCAGTGAAAGCTTGGAATTTTAACCACCAGGTAGTTAGAATTCCTGTGGGTACACGCTTGACTGCTGCTTCTCCCTCACCCATCATCACCAAGGCCTGGCAGTCCCACCTCTTGCTCTCTTCATTTCATCACCCTGAAGCTGCTGGGGACTTTTTCAGGGACCCTGCAGAGTCCTAACCAGTGTCACTTCTCTCCACTCAATCTCCAGATCCCAGCAGTCTGAAGCATCAGTTGCTGTCTGGTTATAAAATATGAACCTGTGAAAATATTTATTGAGGTTCTGTCCTAGGTGATAAGTGATGATGAATAAGACAGGGATGGTCCATGAGATAAGCAGAGCAAGGATGATATGGACAAGTAAATGGGTAATTACAGTGGATCATGGTAAGTGTTATGATGGGGGAAGTATGGAGTGAGATAAGAGCTTTGGGGAGAGGCAGCTACTGAGCTTGGTTTGTTGAATGAGTAAATGAGAGTAAGTGAATAGTTCTAATCCTGTGAGATTTTACTATCTGCTCACCCTCCCCAACCCCCATGTCTTGTGAGCTGTATGTGCACTGCATTTTGTGAATACGTCTGGTTTAAACAAGATAGGAGTTTCTTTGTTCTCTGACTTCAAGTCCAGACTTAGTGGTCTAGGGCTGGTGTGCTTTTAGAATAAGGTTGCAAATTCTTTGACACTCCTCCCATTGAGAAGTATAGGTTTGTGACCCTTCTCCTCGGCCCTGGGTGAGCCTGTGACTGCTTTAACCAATAGCATAAGCAGAAATGATGTCAAGGGATTTCCAAGGCTCAGTTGTAAGAGGCCATGGAGTGTCTGTTTGGATCCTTGGAAGCCTTGCTCTTGGAGCCCTGAGCTGCCAGGTAAGAAGTCCAGCTCTCCCGAGGTTATCACGCTGGTCACACATGGGTGCTCTAAAAGATTGTTCCACAGGAACCTTTCCCTAAAAGTTGCCCCTGCCAAGATGCCGGATGTGTGAGTGACGCTGACTTGGACATTCCAAGCCAACTCATGCACCAACTGAATACCACCGGGTGACCTCAGTCAGTGATACAAAACCACCTACCTGAGCTCTACCTGGAAGTTGCACTTGCACTTCCATGTACATCCATAGAACATAGTCATATGGCCACCCTCTCTGAAAAGAAGACTGGGAAATGAGGTCTTTAGTCTGGGTAGATATTGTCTAGCTATTAATAAAAAATTCTATCACTATAGAAGAAAAGGAATCTCATATTAGGGGAAGATTAGCAATCTCTGTCACTCTGTGTGTAAGTGTGTGTGTGTGTGTGTGTACATTCAGGCAGCAGCCAGACCTGGAATGTGCAGATTTGGTTGAGGTTGACCCCTCACTTCCCAGGACCAGACTGCTCACACTTGCTTCATCTGACACCACTTTCCGGTACCCGCATTCCAGATTGATGAAGAGATTCTGAATTAGGGCAGTGATTTCCAGCATTCTGCAGAAGAGAGAGAAGACAGGCTGGTGGTGGGTGCAGCCTGGGAATCCCAGCAATGCTTCTGAGCCCGGCCTGGGACCCCAGTGCCAGGTGGGCCAAGGACCTACAGTCTGGTCTTTCAGTCCTTGGGAATAACCTCCCTCCTAGCCAACTTCCTGCTTCTGCAGGTGAACCAAGTTCTCGTCAACATTCCATTATACCCTTGCCTGGGAAGGTGCCTGACTTGCTCGTATACAATATTTCTTGATGCTGGTGAGTGAGCAGCCTGAATGATACTGGCCAGCTAACTCCTGAGGCTTTATGGTGCATCTGGACAGTGTGGCTAAGTGGCTGCTGCACAATCTCTGGAGTCAGAAAACTGAGAGCCAGACTCCTCACCTACATGTTGTAAGATCTAGGGGCACAGGTTTCTGAGGGTCAATTTCCTCTTATGTAAAATGGGGACAATAAGAACTGTCTCATAGGATTTTTATGAGAATTCAATGGAATAATACAAATATGGCCCTTATCATAGTGCACCTCAACATATATTAAGCCATTGTTATCATTAGTGTTCTTCCTGCTACTGCTAGTACTAAGCCCTGCAAGGCTATATCTCTGCCTCTAAGGAAAAGGGAATTGGAAGAAGAATAGTAAGTTTTATAAGATTGTTCATGTAATTTTTTTTGAGATCTTACACATTTCCCCCCTTACTGTTGATGTTTTTAACAGCTCACCCACCACTGTCTACCTTTCAAGGAGCTGGGTTGTCTTGTGCTCCTTGCCTCAGAGGATGATGCCTCAGATATAAAGTTGCTTTTTGGCCTTGCTGGCTCAGAAAGTATAGAATCTGCCTGCAATGCAGGGAACGCAGGTTCGATGCCAGGGTTGGGAAGATCCCCTGGAGAAGGAAGTGGCAACACACTCCAATATTCTTCCCTGGGAAGTCCCATGGACAGAGCAGCCTGGCGGGGTACAGTCCATGGGGTCGCAAGAGTCAGACATGACTTAGGACTACATCACCACCACCACATACAGATATAAAGTTCACATCTATTTCCCATACTCTGCAGTAGAGGACAGTTATTCCTGCTACGATGTGTCAAGTACTACAACTTTTAAAATATATTTTAAAATATTTATATATTTGGCTGTACCAGGTCTTAGTTGTGGCATGTGAAGTCTTTTAGTTGCAGCATCTGGGATCTAGTTCCTTGGCCAGGGATCGAACCCACATCCCTGCATTGGCAGCATGGAGTCTTAGCCAGTGGAAACAAGGGAAGTCCCTCCAGTACTTTATAGTCATAAAGGGAATCTGTGGAGTTGGAGTCACCTAGATCTGGGTTGAATTCCAGATGAGTGATCCCAGCTAAGTTACTTAACCTCTCTGGTCTTCTGTCCACCTTGCTACAATGTACAGATACTAATGTCAACCCCACAGGATTGCAGAGGATGTGAGAGAGTCAAGGAATGTAAAGTTCCAGAGTCTGGCCCTGGGAAGGCATACAGTATTTGCTTTGCTTCTGTTACATAAATGAGGATCGGAGAGGTGGAGTGAATTGCCCCGTACCACACAGGAAGTGATAGAGCCTGATTTCAAAATCAGATGCTGGAGACATCAGGACAGTCAGACACACTGGGAAGTCTTTCTGAAGAAGAGGGCTTTCTCCCAGGGAGACACTTCTAAACGTCATCCCCAAACTTCCCCAGGCCCCTCTACCAAGCAGGGAGAAAGGATTTTCACTAGTAAGAACTTCTGCTTTGGGCATGGAACAGCCCCAGCTTCTGACTCATTCCTGGTCTTGGCGGCCAAGCTCTCCTGGGAGCCAGGCTGTTTCCAAGCCAGGCCTCACCGATGCCTTGGCATGGGTAACTTGTCAGGGTGTCTGTACCTGGAGATTGCTTGGCGGGAACTTCTCAAACCTGGCAGGCCCTGGCCACAGCTTGGTCCTGAACAGTGGAGGGTGGAGGTATACCTGTAGTTTCTGTTGTGATGAGTGTGTAGGATTCTAAACATGAAGAATGCCCATTGTGTGTCTCAGCTTTTTTTTTTTTTTTTTAATCTTCATTTTATTTATTTGTCTGAACTGGGTCTTAGTTGCAGTGCTTGGGCTTCTCTTGTTTCCGTTCAGGGCTCTAGAGTGTGTGGGCTCAGTAGTTGTGGTGCTTGGGCTTAGTTGCCCTGTGGTATGTGGGATCTTTGTTCCCCCACCAGGGATTGAACCCATGTCCTCTGCACTGGAAATCAGACTCTTAACCACTGGACCCCCAGGGAGGTCCTGTCTCAGTTTTGGCTCCACCCTTTTCTGAGTTTCCCTCCTTCAGGGGCCCCACATCTTGGGGATAAAGAGCCCGTGTTCTGCATGTTTCCCATTCTGCTGCATCCCAGAGCAGGCAGCAGATTTATTTCAGCCTCCAGTTCTCAGCGACAACTACTCCCTCTCAGGGAGGAAAGTGGTGGGCCTGACTCTGGGGGTCTCCAGAATCCAGAGCCAACATAAAAAGTATTTAGAATAGACTGAAAGATTACCTTGCTGATGGGTAGGAGGAGAAGGAAGGCTCCAGAGCAGTCCTTGTCTATGGCTCAGGTTCAATGACCTTTTTTGAAAACTGGGATCAGAAAGACATCTAGGTATTTCTTCCATACCCTATGGGCTCTAGATCATGTTTGTCTCTTGCTCAGGAGGCTGCGTCATAGAAAGAGCACAAGCTTTGGAGGCAGCGGACCTAGACTTAAATCCTGGCTCTGCTACTCAGTTTTCTCATCTGTGAAGTGGGGATAATCACGTTCATCTCAACTAGCTGTTGGGAAAACTTCAAATAGTGTACATGTGAATAGCCTGGGATGAGGTAGGTGGTTTCTGCAAAGAAAGCAAATTCAGAGAAATTTTCTGTTGGCGAAGGGGCTCCGATGTTGCCCACCTGGGATCATGTGAAACAAGCAATTGGGAAGAAAATGAAAGAGCAAGTAACTACCTTCTTAACCAAGAAACTTTGGAGTAAGAATGGCAAAGAGATGACAACATGGGTGTGCTAGTAAATGTTTAAAAACTGGCTCCCTGGAAAGATGTGTACAAACACGTAAGTTATTAGAATGTTTTATTTGTATAAAGAACATGTAGCACACAATTTAGAAATAATAACAAAATATACCACACTCTTGTCAATTCCATTTAGCCAATTCATTCCCACAAAATGCTTCATTGATTTCTGAGAGCCGCTTGTATCAGTAATCAGCCTTAAGTTATACATGATAAATAGGTGTTTTTGTTTTTAATTTTCTTGTTGCAGTGCATGGCATATGGGATCTTTGTTCCCCAACCAGGAATCTAACCCATTCCGCTTGCATTGGTAGTGCTGAGTTTCAACCACTGAACCACCAGGGAACTTCCAAATAGGTGTAGTTTTGACATGAGTGTTGGTTGATATTTTTGTTTAAGACCTAAGATGAAAGGGCAACGATCATGATTTTTTTTGTCTGAATTTGACTTGTTGGTTAACAACTGAGTAACTTCCTTGCTGAATTGCATAGCAGTTTTCAAATACTGGAAGGCTAGTTCCTCAAATTTTTGTGCTATTCACAATTCAATGGCTATAGATGTGACACACTAAGTTTACTCTACGTTATTAATATTTCTCCACCAATACCTTAAGTCTAGGGAATTTCCTGGTGGTCCAGTGGTTAGAACTCAGTGATTTCACTCTTGGGGATCCACAGTTTGATCCCTAGTCCAAGACTAAGATCTGCAAGCTGCATGGCACAGCCCAAAAAAAAAAAAAAAAAAAAAACAAAAACACCAAAATAACAATTTAAGCCTAGACAATCAGCTGCACAATGAACAAGCCCTGTTTTGTGGTGTTTGCCAATTTCCATGCTGTAACTACTCCCACTGTGGCCAGTTTCATGCCCCCAACATGACAAAATTGAACACAGTGTTGCAAAGAGATGCAGTAATACACCAATATATAATATTTCCACCATACAGGAGTAATAGGTACAAATAGCCTCAAGAGCATAGATAATAATAAAATGGTAAAATAATAGTTATAGTAAAAACTTGGACGGACTGATGCTGAAGCTGAAGCTCCAATACTCTGACCACCTGATGAGAAGAGCCGACTCCTTGGAAAAGACCCTGATACTGAGAAAGATTGAAGGCAGGAGGAGAAGGAGGTGACAGAGGATGAGATGGTTGGAGGGCATCACCAACTCAACGGACGTGAGTTTGAGCAAACTCCGGGAGATAGTGAAGGACAGGGAAGCCTGGCGTACTGCAGTCCAAAGGGTCGCAAAGAGTTGGACATGACTGAGAAACTGAACAGCAATAGTAAAATAGTAAAAGTAGTAATTAGGAAGTTGAGTTTTGTTTTCATTTTAATGTACTTAATTGTAAGTTTATATAATTTAATTTAAAAACTGATTTTATTGAAGTATATTTGATTTGCAGTGTTGTGCCATGTAGATTTCTTAATATTTATTTATTTTTATTTATTTATCTGGTTGTGCCAGGTCTTAGTTGCTGCATCAGGGATCTTTAGTTGAGGCATGTGAATTTTTAGCTGTGGCACATGGGATCTATTTTCCTGACCAGGGATCAAACCTGGGCCCCCTGCATTGGGAGCAGGAAGTCTTAGCCATGGGCCACCAGGGAGGTCCCCTAATTTAATTTTTTTATGATGAGTGTGCTCAACAGCTGACTCTAGAAATTTGACCATTGGCTCTTGTAAGCAGGCATAAACCAGCTCCGGCACGGAAAATCAGATGGGTCTTATAAGTGGGAGAAGCCGGGGGAGTGTGTCTGAGGGAAGTTGGACAGCACCTCCTACCTTAAGATTCCCTGGTAACTCAGCTGGTAAAGAATCCACCTGCAATACAGGAGACTCCAGTTCAATTCTTGGGTCAGGAAGATCCGTTGGAGAAGAGATAGATTACCCAACCAGTATTCTTGGGCTTCCCTGGTGGCTCAGCTGGTAAAGAAACTGCCTTCAATGTGGGAGACCTGGGTTTGATCCCTGAGTTGGAAAGAACCCCTGGAGAAGGGAGAGGCTACCCACTCCAGTATTCTGGCCTGGAGAATTACATGGACTGTATAGTCCACGGGGTTGTGAAGAGTTGGACACGACCTAGTGACTTTCACTTTCACTTTTTTTCCTACCCTGAGCCAAAAACCACTAACCAGGTCCCACCAGCCATTGTCTATGGTATGTAGTGTATCTAGATCACCCAACGTTTCAAAAGAAGCCAGAAATGTGGATTTTTATGTGATTCTCTTGACTTTAAAAAGATTGGCAACAAATCAAGACATTTTTGAAAACACAGTGCTAGCCAGTCAAAACACATTTATGTGCAGAATTCAGCCCACGAGTTTCCATTTGTGACCTCAGCATTCACTTGCGCCTTTCAGGATGACCTGTTGGGGACCCAGTGAGCCGGGCTGGGGTGAGAGTGAGGTGAGGGAGGCAGTAGCCTCAGGCACAAAATTGAAGGAATGCCAACAACTCACTAATCAAGATAAAAACATATTTTCAAAAATTTAAACGAATGCAAAAAAAAAAAAAAATTCATGTTGAACACAATAATGTTCTCTATACAGACAGGATCAGTGACAGTATTGTGCCAGGCCACATTAGGGCCTGAGGCAAAAAGAAAAATCTGTACTACTGATCTGGAACTAGAGGAGCTTGAGAACGTTTCCAAGCCCTGCCACTCTCTGGCCCTGTATCCTAGGGTTTGGGAGAAGGGCAGGGATCCTCTAAGAAACGGCCTGGAAGTCTTCCCAGGCCTCGGTTCTTCTTATTAGCCTCTATGATCGTGGCTCCAAGGAAAGCCCAGAGAAGTCTGTCCAGCAGCCTCCCCAAGCCCTGAAGGTCTGAGTTCAGAGGAGGCACTGGACCCACCAAAGGTGAGATGGAAAACCTGGGGACTCACCGCTTCTGATTGCAGGGTCCTTGCTGTGTGACCTTGGCCAGTTGATTGGAGATTCAATTTTCTGTGATGTGGGGTTTTGCTGTGCTCCCTGACTTCTAGCCAGTCACAGCATCTTGTTTACCTCTTTTGCAGTTTTTTATTTTGGATCTTAGAATCTGCAGGTCAGCTCTATCATCCCCTGCTCCAAGCAAGAAAACAGTTTGCTTAGCCTAGACCAGTGGTTCTCAGTTTTGTTCCCCAGAGGCTATTTGGCAATGAAGACTTAAAATATACATATTTATTTATTTGTCTGTATCAGGTCTTAGTTGCAGGATTCAAACTCTTAGTTGTGGTGTGCAGGATCTAGTTCCTTGACCAGGGATTGAACCCAGGCCCCTCACATTGGGAGTATGGAGTCTTAGTTACTGAACCACCAGGGATATCCCAGTGGGAACCCTTTTGACTGCCATGACTGGAGATGGCGGTGGCTGCTGCTGCTGCTGCTGCTAAGTCGCGTCAGTTGTGTCCGACTCCATGTGACCCCATAGATGGCAGCCCACCAGGCTCCCCCATCCCTGGGATTCTCCAGGGAAGAACACTGGAGTGGGTTGCCATTTCCTTCTGCAATGCATGGAAGTGAAAAGTGAAAGTGAAGTTGCTAAGTCGTGTCCGACTCCTCGTGACCCCTGGACTGCAGCCCACCAGGCTCCTCCATCCATGGGATTCTCCAGGCAAGAGTACTGGAGTGGGGTGCCATTGCCTTCAACTGGAGATGAAATCAGGTGCTATTGGCATCTAGTGAATAGAAGCCAGAGATGCTGCTGAACCTCCTCCAATGCAGAGGACAGCCCCCTATAAAGGAAAATTATCAGGTCCAAAATGTCAATGTGCTAAGGTTGAAGCTGGGGTTGAGAAACCCAGGCTGGGCACAGATAGATCTCTGCCCCATTTTCAAAGTTCTCCTGAGAGACTGTGTTTTCATCCATTGCCTTAAAGCCCTGGTAACCAGAAACATCAACACTTGTTCACTCATTTTGAGAACTTGACTTTTTGAAAGTTAAGGAGAGGGACTTCCCTAATGGCCCAGAGGCTAAGACTCCATGTTCCCAATGCAGGGGGCCAGAGTTTGAACTAGATCACTCATGCTGCAACTAGCAGTTTACATGTCAAGCCTAGAAGATCAGAGTGCCGCCACGAAGATCTGGCACAATCAAATAAATAAATAAAAATAAATAAATATTTTTTTAAAGAAAGAAAGTTAAGAGGGATAGAAAGGTTCTAGGGAAGGCTCCAGGATCCTGTTTAGGAGACAAGGGGAGGGAAGGCAATGAAGCCAGTGGTGAAGGCTGGAGTCCTGTCTAGCCCCTGAGTTTGCACAATAAGCCAAGCTGCTGGTTTATTTAGATTGTGCATTTGGAGCCTGAAAGATGGGGTTGATGATGATAACGGGTGTCGATGTTATGTTTAGTCGCTAAGTCATGTTGATTCTTTTGCAATTCCGTGGACTGTAGTCCGCCAGACTCCTCTGTCCATGAGATTTCCGAGGAATTAATACTGGATTGGGTTGCAGTTTCCTTCTTCAGGGAACTCTTCCTGACGCAGGGATTGACCCTGTGTCTCCTGTATTAGCAGGCAGTTTCTTTACCACTGAGCCACCAGGGAAGCCAGGGTATGTCAATGCCCACCCCAAAAACTATTCTTGGAAATATTTTCAGTAATTCTCAGGATGAGAAGCTACAGACATGTAAAGTCAGATAAGATTTTTACAATTTGAGGCCTTAAAGAGGGTCCAGGTGGCAAGAATGGGGGCTGTCAGACCTATCTCTTCAAGATCGTGCCATGGGGACTAAAGTTATATGTGACCCTGGAACCTGGAGGAAAAACTATTTAAGTTGTGGATAGTCTGCTGTGGCCTCTTGGGAAAAACATACCTGGTGCTATGTTCAATTCCGTTCAGTCACTCAGTCGTGTCCGACTGTCTGCGACCCCATGAATCGCAGCACACCAGGCCTCCCTGTCCTTCACCATCTCCCGGAGTTCACTCAGACTCACGTCCATCGAGTCCGTGATGCCATCCAGCCATCTCATCCTCTGCGGGATGCCATCACCTCCACTAGCTTTGTTCATAGTGATGCTTTCTAAGGCCCACTTGACTTCACATTCCAAGATGTCTGGCTCTAGATGAGTGACCACATCATCATGATTATCTGGGTCGTGAAGATCTTTTTTGTACAGTTCTTCCGTGTATTCTTGCCACTTCTTCTTAATATCTTCTGCTTCTGCTAGGTCCTCCTGGGCTCCCCCCAGCCCCGAACCCTCCCAAACTGAAGGCCACCCTGTCCAGCCTCCCCGCGCCGCTCGAGCAGGCAAAGGGTTGCGGCCAGGGACCGGAGACGGGACTCCGGGCCGCCGCTTCCAGGGGACAGGAGAGGAGGAGGAGGAGCCGG
>NW_024070192.1:41538996-41581051 GCF_014754425.2 Oryx dammah
GAGCTTCAGCTTCACCATCAGTCCTTCCAATGAATACTCAGGGCTGATTTCCTTTAGGATTGTCCGGTTTGATCTCCTTGCTGTCCAAGGTACACGTGTTATAGAGAACTGCAAATTAAAACAAGATACCATTACCCATCTGTTAGAAAGGCCAATAACTGGAACACAGACAATGCCCAATGCTAGAGGGGTTGTGGGGCAACAGGAACTCTCATTCATTGCTGATGGGAATGCAAAATGGTACAGCTTCTTTGGAAGACAGTGTGGCAGTTTCTTATAAAGCTAAACACACTCTTTCCATATGACCCAGCAATTGTCCTCCTTGTTCTTTACGTAATGGAGTTGAGAACATATCCACACAGACACCTGCACACAGATGTTTACAACAGCTTTATATTTAATTGCCAGCACTTAACAAGCAACCGAGATATCCTTCAGTAGCTGAATGGTTAAACAGATACATCCACACAATGTATTCTTATTCAGAAATAAACTATTAAGCCATGAAAAGACATGGTGGAACATGCATATTATTAAGCAAGAGAAATCAGTGTGACAAGGCTATATGATTCCACCTCTGTGGTAAAACTGTGGAGACAATAAAAAGATCAGGTGTTGTCAGGGTTGTGATAAGGGAGGGATGAATAGGCAGGACACAGAGGATTTTTAGGGCAGTGAAACTACTCTATTTGATACTACAATGATGGATGCATGTCCTGATACATTTATCCAAACCCACAGAATGTACAACACCGAGAGTGAACCCTAACGTCACTATAGACTAAGTGATGATGATGTGCTGGGTACGTTAATCAGGTGTAACAACTGTCCCACGCTGGTGCAGGGTGTTGACAGTGGGGAGGCTGTGTGTGGGGAGGTGAAGAGGGTATTATAGGAACACTGTACTTTGAGCTCAGTTCTGCTATTGCTTTAAAGGGAATTCCCTGGCAGCCTAGTGGCTAGGACACCACACTTCCACTGCAGGGAACATAGGTTCGATCCCTGGTAGGGGAACTAAGATCCTACATGCTGTGTGGCACAGCCGAAAAAATAAAACATAAGATGGCTTTAAAAAATAAAGTTTACCAACTTTTAAAATAATTCAGCAAGTTAATGAGTAAAAAGGGCCCAGCATATAGGGAGCATTCTGTAACATTTAGCTTTATTGTCATAACCTTCCCAACTCTCAGCTAAGGAAACAGCCTGCAAGTGGCAGCGTCGGGATTCAGATTGAGGTCCCCAAGGCTCAGAGCCCATGTTTTTTCCCTATATCATGGCAGTGAATAAACAGAGATACTAACATCTGTTTTATTTATGTGTGTCCACATCAGGGCACTTGGAGTATTACACGATGTTCCTAAGAGCTCCTCTAGCCTGACCCAGGAACTGATTTCAGAGACCCGGCAAGAACGAACCACCACGGCAACACACACAACGACTTTGCCTCAAGCTCACTTGTTTTTCATCTTTCACTTCTCATAGGTCAGAATAATCCCTGTACTGGCTCTAAGTAAAAGTGGAGCCCCGCCCACCCCTCATAGAAAAATGGCACAGCAGTGTCCACATAAAATAGCTCAGATGACCACAGAAAGGCTGGTTTTTCCAGAAAATTCCTAAGCTCCCAAAGCAATCTGACTTGAGTGGAAAACAGCCCTGAGCAAGAAGCCTGGTGATAATAAAAATTGATTACAACAAGTGAACCCTCACTGTAGGTCAACATCATGCTAACCCCTTGGCCAGAATTGTCTCATTTAGTGCTCATTCTCACCCTGTTACAGAGGTGATGTTCTTTTTTGTATTTTTTTAAATTATTTTTTTCTTTGGAGTATAGTTGCTTCACAGTGCTGTGTTAGTTTCTGCTCTACAACAACATGAATCGCTGTATGTATACATATATTCCCTTCCTCTTAAGCCTCCCTCCCATCACGCCCTCCCACACCCTACCCCACCATCCCACCAGGGAGATGATGTTCTTATCCCCATCTTGCACATTAGAAACCAGGCTGAGGAAGATGAAATAATTTACCCAAGGCCACACAACTAATAAGTAGCAGAGCCCGGAATGCTTGCTCTGAGTCACGCGGCTGGGCTGTGTCCACGGCAGAGTGGAACACTTGGTCTAGCAGCTGTTGGCAAGTTCCTTTGCCTCTCTAAGCCTCAACTGCCTCATCTATAAAATGGGGATAATAATAGTGCCTACCTTATAAGCATGTAAGGATAAAACAAGCAAATTCATTTAAAGCAATTAGCCCAGTACTTGACAGATAGTAAATGGTTAACAGATGTCAGCCCTTGTTAATCTCTCTGACTCTCCCCATCTGTAAAATGGAGGCTGATAATAATGTGTACGTCATAGAGGTACTGTGAGGCTTAGGAGAATCGCCAAATGTCGAGCATGTAGGTGATACTTGTCACATAGTAAGCTACCACAACATGGCCCTCCAGAAAGGACTGCAGGTAGGAAAGTCGTTTTAAAAAACTATATACATATATATATATTTAATGTGGACAATTTTTTTTCTAAGTCTTTACTGAATTTGTTACAATATTGCTTCTGTTTTATGTTTTGGCTTTTTGGCCGTGAGACATGTGGGGTCTTAGATCCCCAGCCAGGGATCGAACCTGCACCCTCTGTACTGGAAGGTGAAGTTTTAACCCCTGGACCACCAGGAAAATCCCTAGGCAAGGTGTTTTTTTCAAGCCCACAGCATTGCGTAGCTGCCCGATAAGAGACGTTCAGATGACAAGAACACATATTGAATACTGTTCTTTAAAATGCACTTATTAGCATAAGAGCCTTTATTCTTTTGCATAGACACTGGGAATGTGGGTGGAGAATGCTCTTTAGGGAACTTGAAGCTAAATCCTTGGAAAAGAGCACCTGCCGAAGGTCAACCCAAAATAAAGGCATGTGTCTCTAAAATGACATCAAAGTTTTATTTGGGAGGACTTCCCTGGTGCTCCCACATTCCAATGCAGGGGATGTGGGTTCAGTCTCTGTTGGGGAACTAAGATCCCACATTCCCTGGGACAACTAAGCCTGTGCACTGCCACAAAGAGCCTGTGTAGAGAAAAGGAAAAAAAGTTTTATTTTGAGAAAGTTCAAACACAGACAAAAGCAAACAAAATAAGACAACAAACCCCTGATTATTCATCACGAAGTTTCAATAGTTATGAACTCATGGAAATCTTATTTCAACTCCACTCCCTCCCATAACCTTAAAACAAATTCCAGGTATCATATCACTTCATCTGAAAACATTTTAGTGTATGTGTCTAAAAGATAAGGACTTTTTAAAAAACAAAACCACATACTATTATCAAACTTAAAGTTTTTTAACAATAATTTGCTAATATCAGATAATCAATGTTCAAATTTCCAATTATCTCCAGAACATTTTTTTTTAAAAAACTACTTGTTTGATTGAATCAAGATTCACGTTCCAGTTAATTGACTTTTTAAAGAAAATATAATTCACTTAATGAAAGTGAATAAGTAAAAGTGTTAGTCGCTCTCAGTCATGTCTGATTCTTTGCTATCCCATAGGCTGTAGCCTGCCAGGCTCCTCTTACCATGGGATTCTCCAGGCAAGAATACTGGAGTGGGTTGCCATGCCCTCCTCCAGGGGATCTTCCCAACCCAGGGATTGAACCCAGATCTCCCACATTGCAGGCAGATTCTTTACTGTCTGAGCCATCAGGGAAGCCCAATTCATTTAATGGCAACAAGTAATCATCAAATTAGCAATGCTTATCTTCAAATGTAACGCTGCATGCATGCTCAATTGCTCAGTCCTGTCTGACTCTTTGCAACCAGGCTTTTCTGTCCATGGGATTATTTCAGCAGGAATACTGACATGGATTGCCCTTTCCTCCTCCAGGGGATCTTCCAACCCAAGGATCAAACCCACATCTCCCGTGTCTCCTGCATTGACAGGCAGATTCTTTACTACTACACCACCTGGAAAACCCATTATTATACTAGTTATACTGTAATTTCTCTCGTTTGGTCAGATACCTGGAGTCACAGACATTTCCCACATAAGATGCATTATATAAGTCAGGCTTGATTTACTACCAGCATTTATAAAACCAGAACTAAGGCAAGAACTAGGTCTGGAGACACAAACATGGTCTCAGTGTAGCACATGTTTAGCCTGCCCAAATTATTACAAAATTAGAGGAGCGAGCATATTCAGAGGACAAGACTGTTAAGTATCTTTTATACCTTTTTTATCTCTTCTATCTCTATATTTTTTCCCCTTGCAACTTATCTGTAGAAGAAACGAGGTCATTTATCCTATAGATTTTCCTGTCTGGATTTTGTTGATGGCATCCCCATAGGGTAGTTTAATATGACACTCAGGCCTTTGTATTTCCTGTATATTGGCAAATCTCGAGGCTACAGCAGATTTGAGTTTTATTTTGAGGGGACAAATACTTCATAGGTGGCATGGTCTTCTTTTTTTAGCAGGCATATAGTATCCTTGTCTCTCAAATGACACTTAAAAACATTAGAAATATATGATTAACTTTATTAGAAGTATAAGAATATGAAAAAAGCTCATCCCTCAACAGATGTATGGATAAAGAAAATGTGGCATTTATACAATGGAATATCACTCAGCCATAAAAAAGAAGGAAAAATTCTGACACAGGCTGCAACATGATTGAGCCTTAAGGATATTAGGCTAAACGAAAGAAGCCGTATACAGAAGTACAAATGCTATATGAGTCCACTCACATAAGGTACCTAGAATGTGCAAATTCATAGAGGCAGAAAGTAGAATAGAGGTTACCAGAGTCTAGGGGAGGAGGAAATGGGGAGTCATTGTTTAATGGGTACAGAGTTTCTGTTGGGGATGATGAAAAAGTAATGGAAATGAATAGTGGTGATGGTTGTACAACATTGTGAAAGTAATTAATGATGCTGAATTATACACTTAATGATAAAAATGGTAAATGTTATGTTATGCATGAGTGAGTGAAAGTTGCTCAGTCGAGTCCGACTCTTTGTGACCCCATGGACTATACAGACCATGGAATCCTCTAGGCCAGAATACTGGAGTGGGTAGCCTTTCCCTTTTCCAGGGGATCATCCCAACCCTGACCAATCATCCCAAGACCAGGGATTGAACCCAGGTTTCCCGCATTGCAGGTGGATTCTTTACCAAGTAAGCTATCAGAAAAGCCCTCAGTTCAGTTCAGTTCAGTTCAGCCGCTCAGTTGTGTCCGACTCTTTGCGACCCCATGAATCACAGCACACCAGGCCTCCCTGTCCTTCACCATCTCCTGGAGTTCACTCACACTCATGTCCATCAAGTCGGTGATGTCATCCAGCCATCTCATCCTCTGTTGTCCCCTTCTCCTCCTGCCCCCAATCCCTCCCAGCATCAGAGTCTTTTCCAATGAGTTAACTCTTCTCATGAGGTGGCCAAAGTACTGGAGTTTCAGCTTTAGCATCATTCCTTCCAAAGAAATCCCAGGGCTGATCTCCTTTAGAATGGACTGGTTGGATCTCCTTGCAGTCCAAGGGACTCTCATGAGTCTTCTCCAACACCACAGTTCAAAAGCATCAATTCTTCGGCGTTCATCTTTCTTCACGCTCCAACTCTCACATCCATACCTGACCACTGGAAAAACCATAGCCTTGACCAGACAGTACTTTGTTGGCAAAGTAATGTCTCTGCTTTTCAATATGCTGTCTAGGTTGATCATAACCTTCCAAAGAGTAAGCGTCTTTTAATTTCATGGCTGCAATCACCATCTGCCGTGATTTCAAAAGCCCTATGTTATGCATATTTTACTACAATAAAACAATATTTAAAAGAGCCTAGCTATTGGGAGTTCCCTGGGCAGTCCAATGGTTAGGATTTGGAGCTTTCACTACTGGGGCCTGGGTTCAAACCCTGGTGGTCGAACTAAGACCCTACAAGCCACTCAAGTGCAGTAAAAAAAAAAAAAAGAACCCAGCTATTGCATAGAATATGGGCCCCCTTAAACAACTTTGATGGCCTCAGTTTATATGTCTACTTTTGTTTGAACCTGCAGCCTTACTCCTTCTGTATTGATCTGCACATAGTTATAGGGTTCATTCCATGCTCCCCAAAATTTCATGGGATCCACAGTCCCACCAGCCTCCAGCCCAGTGTCCTAGATTATAGACATCTACAAGCAGAGTCATGGAGGCAGCCAGAACATGGGCTTCTGGAGTTATGAGGCTTGAAACTGAGCCTATTTTGCCATGAGAGCTTAACCGCTCAGCTTCCATTCCAATAAAATTAGGGCTATGAACTTCTACCTCACAGGGTTGTTGTAAAGATGGAATAAAGTTGTGAAATGGTCAAGTGCTGTACCAAGCGAGGGCTTCATGTTTTTATCATGCTAGCAGTGACTCAAGGAGGATCCAACTAGGATATAGGTTTATCAGCTCAATGTGAAAATAATGTCTCTGGAAGTTAGTTACTTTTTAAAAATATTTTTAAAATTTATTCATTTGGCGGCACCAGGTGTTAGCTGCAGCATGTGGGATTGTCAATCTTCATTGTAGCAGGCGGGATCTTTCAGTTTCAACATGTGGGATCTAGTTCCCTGACCAGGGATCGAACCCAGACCACCTACATTGGGAGCGTGGAGTCTTAACCACCGAACCACCAAGAAAGTCCTGGTGGGGTACTTTGCAAGCTAAACTTTTCTTGACATCATTCTTGGTGATGTCAGTAGTAGAGCAACAAACTGTTAATGCCAACACTGAGGGTTCCCTGGAGATATGGGATTTTTCAGTGTCAAAACAGAAAGTTCCAGGCAAAATGGGACAAGTTAGTCACCCAAACCATGACCTACCAATTGCTAATCTAGGGACTGCCTCTCAGGCTTGCTCACTACTGCTTGTTTGACCTGCCTTTTCTTCTCAACTTGGCCTCTAGAATCTCTCCTTCTGAATCTCTTTGCTGGACACACTTCTGTTTGCCTCCCAGTGCTGGTGCTTCCTAGGATTTCTTCCTTGTGTTCTGTTCTTTGGATCTTGCACCCCCTCCTTAGGAGATCTTGTTCATTCCCAGGACCCCCAAATACCCCCCAAGCCATGAATAACTCGCAAATCTCCATGGCAGACATAACAGTAGAGGGCTTGGTACTTTCCCCATCTCTTGAAAATACTCCAAGTAAACTGTATCGAAAGCAAAGTGTGCAAGCCTTCCTCGCGGACTTCTTCCTTTTGGTTGATGACTCTAACCCTCAGTCAGTAAAGCCAGAAATCCACTCTCCCTGCCTCCTCCCTCTCTCTCCATCTCCCCCCGGCCCCCCCAGCCCTCCTGCCCAGAGGAGCGCCCGCGGCCTCCTCCTCCCTCCCGTCAGCTTTGAGGCCGGCTCCCCGCCCCGACCGCCCGCGCCTCCCGGCGCACCCGGGAGCGGGAAACGCGGCCGCTTCCCTCCCCCACCCCAACCGCCCCCGCCCCTCACCCCAGGGACCCGCCCGGGGCCGCGGGCCAGGGGCGCCGCGCCCCCGCAGTGCTGGCGGCGGGGTGACGCGGGGGGATCCCGAGGCACCCGGCTCGCCCGCGCCGCGCGCCCCTCGACACCCTGCCCCCTCCGCGCTTCAGCGGGCCGGAGTCGGTGACAGGAAGCGGCCCCGTGAGGAGGAGAGAACATTCCAGCCGCGCCGGCTCTGGGGGGAGCGGGCCCGGGGCGCCGGCCTCGGAGTGAGCCGCAGGGACAAACCGAGAGGTCCGGTGCCCGAAAGGAGCGTCTAAAGGTGGAAATGACCCGAGAGAAGAGGGGTCCCAACCGCCCCCCCCAGACGGGGAACCCCAAGGCCACAGGTGGGCTTGGGGTGGCGGGTGAGGGAGGACACTTCCTCAACTCTGCCCCACTACCCTCTCCTCGCCGCCTGCAAAAGGGTCTCGCGACGCCACTCGAGTCGGAATTCGCTAGGCCTTCCTGAGTTACACCCCGAAGCATTTCGGGGGGCTGGGTTCACCCTCAACTCAGGGCCCCCAAATTAGGATCCCTCGTGGCCCGCAGGAAGGTAAACGAGAGAGGAATATAAAGGCTAGACTTCCAAGGCCGACCCTCCGGGTTTCCCTCCAGCCCGGGCGGGGGCCGGGAAGGTCACACTGGCCTGGTTGGGCCTCTCCCATGCTGAGGAGAAGAGGGCGCTGCAAACCGTGAGGCCCAGCCCGAGCTTTCGGAGAATGAAAGGGGGCTTCCCCACAGCCGCAGGACACCAGCACCAAGGCACACACACCCCGACCCCTTCCGCGCTTTTCCGACCCAGCCCCACCCCCATCTCCCGCACCCCCCACCCCATCCCCCTTCCCCCACTCGTCCTCCCTCCCGGACCTGTTTTCTTCTTCGGCGTTTCCTGGTGCTGCTGGAGGGCGTGTTTCCGCTCATGTTTCAGCGGCTTTGGCTGGGCCTTGGGGCTGCCCTCGGCTCCATGCTGCAGGTATTGGTGAGGCTGCTGGTGATGGTGGTGGTGATGGTGGTTGTGGCCGTAGAAATAATAATGGTGATGGTGGTGCGGCTGCTGCTGCTGCTGGGGGTGATGGTGCGGATGGTGGTGGCTGTGATGGTGCTGAGACTGTGGCTGGCCGGGCTTCTCCTCGATTGAAAGCGGCTGGGACTCTCTGGCTGAGGCTGCGGGCTGCTGCACCGTCAGGATCTGAGACTGCTTCTCAGGGCTCACTCAGTATATCTGAGCGCGTCTCGCCAGCGCACTGGTTAACAGAGCGATTCTGCGAGATTGGCAGCCACATCCCAGCAATCAGGAGCCACGCTGCGCCTCTGGCCCCGCCCCTAGCCCAAATCCTCTTTCCTTCCCCTTCGCTACAGCCTCCTGGCCAACGCCATTTACCCTATGCAACCTCACAGGGCAGGGCCTTTAACATCAGCACTATGGCTCCCTCTTGCGTCGCTTTCTCTCCTTCACCGCGCAGTCTGCGAACAGCACTTTCTACACTTCTCGCCAGCAAGCTAGCTCTGAAGAATCTAAGCCACTCCATTTTGTAAGGTTTCCGGAAAAGAGTCTTTGGAAATCCAAGAGCCTTTGGAAATCCCCTGACCTCACCCGGGGGAAATTCGAATGAAGCCCGGGAAATGGGAACCAATCAGCACCCATGGCCAGCCCGGGAAACAAGAACCAATCAGAACTCAATACCTAACCCTTCACCAGAAGGTGACCAATCAGACCGGGAGACTCCTGGTTTTAGAATTTTTCGCGCGAGAATACCCTATATAAGCAATGTAACCCAGGGCTCATGGTTCCTCCCTATAGCTGCTGCCTAGGTATTGGTTGGAGCCCTAGCTTGAGCTCGGTAATAAAAACTCTCTTGCTTTTGCATCGGATATCGGCTCCCTGGTGGTCACTGGGAGATTTTGCGACTTGGGCACAACATTTGGGAGCTCGTCAGGGATCTCCCACTGGCCCCATGGGAAGACCGATCCGGAGAGTCATCTGCAGCCGGTAAGCTTTTCTCTGTCTTTCTTTTCACTCCTGGTAGGGCCTCGTTTCTGAGACCGGTATACGACTCAGGCGGACGCGCTGGAGAGTCACCGGTGGTGGTCGTTGGGAGACGTCCCCGACCCCGGCATGGGGGGATGGAGTGCCCCTGTTCTCTGTAGACCATAGCGGGTCGCTCCCGCTGAATGGCCGGAGGCCGTCGTCGTTCAGTTTTATCTCCGGACTCCCGGAGGTGTATTTCTTCTGTCTCTCTGTCTGTGTAGCTGTTCGTATTGTCTGTGTTAATTTACCAACATCTGACTGATCCAGGGACGATGGGGCAACGCCATTCTAGCCCCACACCTCTATCCTTGGTTACTGATAATTTTAAGGAGGTCAAGATGCGCGCTCATGACCTCAGTGTAGAAATTAAAAGGAATAAATTAATCACTTTTTGCAGCACAGAATGGCCGACCTTCCATGTAGGCTGGCCCTCAGAGGGCACCTTTGACTTGGGAACTGTACACCGAGTCCGAGATATCATTTTCTGACTGCGGATTGGACACCCTGACCAAGTTCCCTTTGTTAGCACATGTGTCTCCTCGGACAATTCATTTCCGAGTGTTAAACAAGAGTCCAGTTTCGGGCCCTGGAAGGGGTCCCTCTTCCTGCAACAAATGACGACTCTGGCGGGGACTCTTATTCGCCGAGACTGACAGCCTGACCACTCGGGGTACTCAGGGGCCAGCTTGCCTGCCAATGGACCAGACCCAGCGGCCGCAACTGGGACCCTTTTGTCCTTGGTCTCCTCCTGACGTGGACAACTGGCCAGAGTGCCCCGACCGGTAAGGAACAAGAGATTTTATTGATCTCTCTCCCCTTCTCTCTCTGTCTCCTCTCCTTAACCCTTCCTATCCTTCCCTGTTTTTCTAGTCCCCCGTTCCTGGACACAGGAATTTGGTCGAAGGGCCCTCAGCCTGAGCTGAGGATTGGAGACTGATCACCTCCTCTTGGCAGAGAATTCGAACTCTGGTTCTGATTTCTGGTGGGGCCGAGTTCCAGTCCTCCCTTCTCTGGAGGCCCAGGGAAAAGTCCCATAACACCTGGGTATCTGTAGGTGGCAGGAGACGTCTGTAAGGCCACCGCTTTTGCCCCCCTCTCCCTCCTCCTCTCCCTTCTTTTTCAACCTGGCTTCCTTTGCTCCCTTGAATTCTTTGATGTTAGTACTTAGATCTGAAGTTCTGTGTCTCTATAGGAGGTTTTCTGAGAGACTGTATTTTTGTATTTAAGAGCTTCCCTGGTGGAGCTGAGGTTAAAGCATCTGCCTGCAATATGGGAGATCTGGGTTCGATCCCTGGGTCAAAAAGATCCCCTGGAAAAGAAAATTTTGCTTTATCTGGCAACCATGTGGTTTAGACCTGCCGCCATTTTGTTAAAACTTGATTTCTTTCCCTGTGCCTTGAGACCAGGGCTCTCAGGAACACTTATCTAGACCATCTCTAACTCCTGACACTGAGGAAAAAAAAAAAAAGACTTGAAGCTAGATCTTACGCTGTGTCTGTCTAAATATGTGTTGGTAATATTTTTGTATATGAGCTCTATTTATTTGGCTTAAAGAAAGGTAAGCGCTTACAAATCAAGTAATTCTAAATTAAACAATAAATTCCAGGTTTATGTGAACTGGGAAATATTCAATGTTAAATACCTGATATCAATGTTTGTTTGTTGACCTATTTAATATAGACATGTCTTAGAGTACTTAACGTTAAGTAAAATATTTTCATTGTACCTAGGTTTAATATGAGTTAAATATTATATCTGTTACAAGTTTGTCAACAAGGAAATTATCTCAAGTGAAAAAAAAAACTTCTAAAAATGTAAATGAGATATGAGCTTTTATATAAACTCTATTAAGAATAATTATTCTTTAGAAATATCCGTCTAAAATAGTCTCTCCAGATTGGCGTAACTTAAAATCTGACCAAATGTTCTAAACCCTTTTAATTGATCTCTTTGATAAAACTTCTTAAATAGAACTCTTTTAAAGTTCTTTTGATCTCTAGCTAACTTTGGGATGTTTCAGAGGGCCCCTGAAACATCCCAAAGAGAGATATTAAACTGTGCTTACTTGGTTGGTTAAATTACATGGAAAAGATGATCAGATGAGTAATAAATCCGCTCAGGTTATAATGTATGGTAAAATTACTAATACAGATATCCTAAAAATTATATGGAGTTTTTAACATTCTGATATGTCCTGGTATTTTAGTGGAAAACCTGATGACTTAACAAAAGTTAGCAAAAGGACTGAATGAACCAGCAAATATGCTTATAACTTTTATAGTTTCTATCTGAAAAATTATGGGATTGAATCTTATGTTTTAAGGAAGTAGGAAAAATCTTCCTCTCAAACTAATTATGACAATACTTTGGTAAAATTAAATGTTATAAACAAAACAGTTATATTTTCTGACTCCTCTAAAATTTGGAAGTTCTTAGGTTTCCAGTAAGTTTATCAAATGAGTTAAGAAGGTTATCTCACGGATACAAAAATCTCAAGAAATTTTTGAGACCTTTAAAAGGGAAAACTTCACCTAGATTTATTAGGCAAAATCTGTGATAAGCCTTTGGTGTGAGTTTCCCAGCCCTGTTTTATTTTAAAAGTTCAGTCTGAGACTCTATAAATGTTTCAGCAAAATAAAAAGCCTATGATCAATTATGGTTATAAAAATCATCAGACCAAAATCAGTGAGAACAGACCTGTTTTGCAAACAAACTAGCCTTAATTTGGTTATATTTAATAAAAATAAGGGTAACTTTAAGGAGAAAAAGATATTTCAAAATGTTAAATACCAGTTTGTTAATGGAGGTCTGCATCTAATAAGACTCATCTCTTAGATAGTTCTTTGCTGTTATGTGATGTTAATGTAAAATTTAATTGAATTCTTAAAGAACACCCTAAGTTTGTTTCTAAAGCTTATCTCAATAATCTATCTTTGGATGAAGATCAGATGCCTCATGACCTGCAACCAGGACTGGAAAAAGACATAATTTAAGGGACTGTCTTCAACATGGATGGAAGGACTTTTTTATCAGGAGAAACTACACTACACCAGGATGAAAAGACAATGACATCAGAGGTAGACAGCTTCACCAAGATGCTGGACCTGATTCGTATGATCATTTATGTTTTCTTGACTTCTTAGACCTTTGCATATAAGTCAAATGCTTTTCTATCATAGGCCTGATCCTATGCTAGTTTTAAAAATCAATCCAATTGTTGGGTTTGTGGCCAATAACCTTTGTCTAGTTCTGGGTTACCTTGGTAAATTTCTCTACTACCAGACTCTAACTGGTTGGCCCTGAGAAAATTTACTTAAAAAAAGTAGTCATATTCAGGTCACTGTGATATTACTAGATAGGATCCCCTCACCAGGCCAATTAATAATGCCTGCTCTGACTCTGGCTATAAATTTGAGGTTTTTTCCTATTACCCAAGCTCAATCAGAACGAGACAAGTTTCTGCAAAGGAGGGAAAAATCTCCCACAATTATGGGATGGATTTATATAGATAATACCAGGCTACAGCAATTTAGGTTTAAAGTCTCCACTATGTTAAAAAAAAAATAAAGTAAATCATATTAAAAATAATCAGTCTAGTAACACTAGAAAACTGGGCTATGTGCCTTATAGATGGTGCCAACATGTAATTTCCCTGCTACAGGGCAGACTAAGTCAGATGACCTAAAGATATACTGGGCTACATCTAATGGAAGTTCTTAACATAAGTCTTACTTGTGACTTTACTAATACTGCTGGCTATGTTATTTGTATTTCCCCTGTTTTACAAAATTGCTGTTTCTTACACTGTCAAATGTGTGTGTGAGGCCTCTAATAGAATAATATATAGTCCCATATGAGATTGATGATGGTAACAGTGTAACTCTAGATATGGCAAGAAACAACAAGAGGGAATATTTTCCTGGACCAAAAAGCTAGTAAGACAGGTGGTCCAGAGAATTTTAGATACTGTTTTATGGCCTAGTCAAGTAACAGCACATTGAGTGGCCTGTCAACAGAATCTTTGCCAAACCTGAGAATGGACATTCTCAGCACCATGGGATAAAATGGTCATGAAGTGCCCCCCCCCATAATCATGGTCAAGTTTATAAGCAAAAAGGGGGCTCTGTCAACTGAAGACTGACACTCACCATCTGCATCTACAAAGATTGAATCATGGCCACTGCAACTGCTGACTTTCAACGCCCCTGAAAGGAGTTCAGGGTGAAAATCAGGAATGAGGCACTTTGTGCTCTGAAAAAAACTGGCAGAACAGGCCTTCAGATAGTTAGATCTTTTCAGGAGAAGATTTTATGAGTCCCAATTCTTGCATCTTCTCGTACCTAGAAAAACACTGACGTCATTAATGGTAAAATCTGCTTTGGCTATTAAGGAAAAGTTTACAATTAAAAGTCAAAATAGACTAGCTATGGTTCAGATATCCTGGAAAATAACTAGGTGATGCTATGGGTGTACTTTCAGATTAGACCTTGTATTGCTAAACACTTGAGTTTTCTGGTCGTATTAGGCTTGGATGCCACCATTTTCATAACAATGTCTTTGAGCCCCAACCCAGGTGGAAGATGGTAACTTCAGACTGAACACAAGATTCCTGGAGCATAGCTCTTGCCTCACCACCAACCAATCAAAAGGGGTCACAAACCCTGCAACCCTCACCCCAAATGTTGCCTTCTGTTCCCAGGGACCAGAGATGACCATCCTGTTAGGTTTCTTGTTTGGCCCTTGTCTATTTCATCTCTGAAAGGGGCCAACTAAATTGCTGTTACTACAAGGGTAGAAGCTGGTTTCAGATGTGGAAAACCCCAACTTAGATCAGGCAGAGAGAGACTTCTGCTCTGCTAGGCAGGCCTACACCCATGCACAACAGGAAGAAGTTACAGAAGGAAGAGACCTCTGCCCCAATTCCCAAAAAGTGTCTTGAGTATGAAGTCTCTCAGGGGGCCTATGTGCTGCGTTAGGGGAAAAATGTTGTTTTTATGTGAATCACTCGGGGGTAGTCAGGGAGTCCCTGGCCAAGATAAGAGAAGGGCTGAGTCAAAAAAAAAAAAAAGTCTCAAAATGGGTTTAAATCCTGGTTCAACTCATCCCCCTGGTTCACAACTCTCATATCCTCCTTGGTGGGGCCCCTGATTATCTTGTTACTGCTACTCACCCTCAGGCCATGCTTACTGAACTAACTAGTGGCCTTCATTAAAAGCTGCATCAATGCAGTGCAGCTTATGGTGCGCAGATCCCAATATATGGCCTTGCCAACGGTCCCCTTAGTGGGAGACAATATAGAGCTGACCCCAGACCCATGATTGGGTCTGTCCTGGATCCTAGAGAAGAGGGGAATGAAGAATCTAAGCTACTCCACTTTGTAAGGTTTCCGGAAAAGAGTCTTTGGAAATCCAAGAGCCTTTGGAAATCCCCTGACCTCACCCCACCACCTGCGAACCAATCAGAACCCTTGGCCAGCCCGGGGGAAATTCGAATCAAGCCCGGGAAATGGGAACCAATCAGCACCCATGGCCAGCCCGGGAAACAAGAACCAATCAGAACTCAACACCTAACCCTTCACCAGAAGGTGACCAATCAGACCGGGAGACTCCTGGTTTTAGAATTTTTCGCGCGAGAATACCCTATATAAGCAATGTAACCCAGAGCTCAGGGCTCCTCCCTATAACTGCTGCGTCAGTATCGGTCGGAGCCCCAGCCCCAGCTCGAGCTCGGTAATAAAAACTCTCTTGCTTTTGCATCGGATATCGGCTCCCTGGTGGTCACTGGGAGATTTCGCGACTTGGGCACAACAGCTCATGTCGAGGGTAGCAGATTCCACTGGCTCTGGGAGCCATCTGTTGGTTTTGCAGCTCCTAGAATCTATTGGCTTTTTTTTTTTTTTTCTAAATCCTTTTCCGGGTAACCAGAGGGGAAGCTCAATTCCCTTAACCCTGAGACCACTTAAAGGGGCAAATCAAAAAGAAGAAATAAATACATTTTTAAGAATACAAGAGCTTCACAATCCAGTAGATCATTTTGTATTCTGGATTCATTTTGCTTTGTATTCATACGATAATCTCTTCCTTTCCACGAAGGGATTATAGGATTCCACAATGGGGTATCTGTAATTTTCTAAAAGGACACAAAGGGTTTAAATCATTCTTTCTTTGTATTTGGAGGCAAGGGAGAGCGGGAGGAATGAAAATCTAGAAATCTACACAGAGGCAGTTGTTTTTTTTTTTTTAACTCTGCAGGTGAGGTCAACGGTGAATTCAAGAAAGGTTTTAGAATGCGAAGTTTCAAGAGGGAAAGAGTATTTTAGAAGTGAAGTTTAAAAAAATGTTTTGCATTTATGGAAAATACTGGAATGTAAAGAAATACTCTATTGCGTTGTGTAACATTGGTTTAACTTATCCGGCATTATCACATTACAGCCTGATTTTTAAAAGTAAATGTTGAGTCAAGAGAGTGGTTACTCAGGAAGGAGGAAAGGGTTGTGATGGGGGCAGGAGGGTGCACTCTGATAGTCTTTATTTCTTGACCTAGATAGTGATTACAGATATATTTGCTGTGTAATTATTTCTTACTGAATATGTATGCATCAGTGTGAGTCCCTCAGTCATGTTGGACTGTTTACGGTCCATACCCCATGGACTCTAGCCCACCAGGCTCCTCTGTCCATGGAATTCTCCAGACAAGAATACAGGAATGGGTAGCTAAATTCCCTTCTCCAGGGTATCTTCCTGACCCAGGGTCTCCTACATTACAGGCAAATTCTTTACGGTCTGAGCCACCAGGGAAGCCCATGAATGTTACAGTATACATTTTTTCTCAGTCTGTTATATTGGGGGCATTTTTAAAAATTTACCATAAAATACACAAGATTTACCATTTTACTCATTTTTCAGTATGCAGCCCAGTGTCGGTAAGAACTTTTCATCATCAGAAACTGAAACCCTATACACATCAAACAATAACTCTCCATTCCTTCCCCACCCCATGCCCTGATAACAATTACTTTCTTTTCTTTTTCTATGATACTTCATATAAGTGGAATCATACAATATTTGTCCTTTTGTAAAGTTTGGCTTATTTCACTTAACATAATGTCTTCAAGGTTCATTTATGTGGTGGTGTGTATCAGAATTTCCTTCCTTTTTAACACTGAATAATATTCCATTGTATGCATATGCCACATTTTGTTTTTCCATTCATTCAGCAATGAACATGTGGATTGCTTCCTCGGTGTATATCTTAACAATGTTTTAGATGTGGCTTGAATTCCTACAGCAGGATCATGTTAAAGGACCAAAAAAGGGTAAAAGGAAAAAGTTGTACTTTGCAATTAATGGATATCAGCACAAAAGAATAATTAAAAGGTAAAACTTTTTTTCCAAGAGCAAATGTCACTGAATTCAGACAACCATGTCCAGATCTTGACTCGTTCTTTATAGTGAGGATTTGTGTTGCCTTGTTAAATTTTAAAGAAAGACCCCTTTGGGTAAAAGGTGTGTATATTTACCCAATTTTGAGAGCTAAAATCTTAATAACATGTCGTGACAAATAAGTCCTTGCTGTTGAATAGTATTGTACCACTTTCCCATCTATTAAAGAAATAAAAGTGTTTATGGAATTTAGGATTATGTTGATAGGGCTTTATATTCTATTGCTGATTTGGACATTCTGTTGAAAATCAAGAATCCTTGAGTCATAATTTCTCTTAATACATTTTCTGCATTATAGTTACAGGCAAACCAAGAGCACTCTTTCTGAGCTTCTGGCTTTTCACATCGTTGGCCTGCCTTGGTGTCTTCACACACATTTATATGAAGTTTAGGAAACTAAGCCTTGCTCTCATATGCTCTAGTTACTATGAATGTTGCTGTAGTAGTATGCAATAGTATGGAGAAAGACTTGTGATATAATGTAAGAAAAAAACGCAGAGTACTAAATTCTATGTACAGTAAGATCATAACCTTAAAAACCATGAATCTTTGTTTACTTTGGCCACATTGCACAGCTCACAGGAATTAAGTATGGAACAACAATAGAATGTGTAACTTTTCTTCCTGCTGATTTTTCTAAAATAGTTTTATGTAAAACATATTTTAAGATTTGCCATGTATTTGAAAACAATAATGCCATAATACCAAACTTCCTTGAAAAGAGAATAATTGGGTCTACTTCAATTCAGTTGCTCAGTCGTGTCCAACTCTTCGACCCCATGAACCGCAGCACACCAGGCCTCCCTGTCTATCACCAACTCCCAGAGTCCACTCAACCTCATGTCCACTGAGTCAGTGATGCCATCCAACCATCTCATCCTCTGTCGTCCCCTTCTCCCCCTGCCCTCAATCTTTCCCAGCATCAGGGTCTTTTCAAATGAGTCAGCTCTTCGCATCAGGTGGCCAAAGTATTGGAGTTTCCGCTTCAACATCAGTCCTTCCAATGAACACCCAGGACTGTTCTCCTTACTTCAAGCATATTTTTATATTTTAAATAAAATCTGCATCAAGGAAGAAAACACATTAAGGAAATGTAGTATAAGTCTGAAGAAATTATGGGTGCTATTTTTTTTCTTGTATTTTCCAAATGTGCTGTTATATAGTCACTACTTTTCATAATAACATTATTTTTAAAAATTAAAATAAGGGACTTTCCTTATTTGATTCCTGGTCAGGGGACTGAGATCCCACATGCTACATGCTGAGGCCAAAACAGTAATTAAAATAATAAAAAATTGCATCTACACAATCTTCAAAATTCATTTTACACCATATTTTACCTACAGTCAATGTAGGAAGTTGTAATGGAGAAACAGGCGGTTCCTATATAAGGTAGGCTAATGTTTTAAATATAACCATATTTGTTAACACTTATGGAGCATTTATGATGTGTCAGGAAGTGAACTATTTTATCTTTGTTTTCATGTGCAATTCCTTGAGGTAGATATTAAGCCCATTTCTACAGATGAGGCATACGAGCCCTGAAGAAGTTAAAAGAGACTTGCTTATAATTTAAAAGCCACCAAGTTTATGTTAGAGCCTGAAGCAGATTCCAGGTCGGATGGATAGAAAGAATTTTTAACACTATCAAGTGTGGTATACATTTCTAAAATTGTAGTAACCTCTGAAAAACATTCAAGCTATATCATAACCCCCATGAAGGTAGTATCTGGTTATCGACAGAGGCAGGGCCTCTAAGGCCCTGGAGGGGCCCTAGAAATGATCTCTTGAAAGAGCTAGGTATTTTACTTTGTAAAAATTTTTTAAAGTGATATCATTTTGTATTTTTTCCTTAATAAGGGCCTTCCCCAAAACCTGGATTCACCCCTGTTAATAGTGATTTTTAACAATCATTTGGGAATCTGAATCAGTGGTGTTGTAACTTCAATAGGTACTTTAAAAGGTTATAGTCATGTTTTATAACAACATGGAAAAATGCTATAACTCAAGGGCAAAAAGCAAGATAATAAATTATATGTATACATTATGATTGCATATAAAATGTGAATTCAAGGACTGACGGAACTTGAAAGCAATAAAACCTTTTTATTCATTTGTTCATTCGCAAATATATATTAGGTACTTTTTATGTACTGGGTCTTATGCTTTTTGTTACTTCGGTTTTTTTAAAAATTCATTTCTCTTATTGATAGAGGTTTGGAGCTTGGGTAAATATGTTTGCAACACTGTTTTAATTGTCAGATGAAAGTCATTTTTCACATACCTTTGTTCTTACTCTTTGTCTACTATGAGCACTTAAAAGATACAGAGATATTTGAATCTCTGAACCTCTGAATTCTCAACATTTGGAGAATGGGCAAAGAGAATGAGCAAGTTTCTTCCCACTCTTAACATTCCACAATCATTATCACTGCTCTTTCTTTCCAAATTACCCCTTTATTTCATTATAATGGACTATACAGCAGCAAGAAATGTAGCTGATAAAAATACAGTTTTTCAACTGTAACAATTGATTATAACTTTACAGAAATTGTAATCAGAAACACAAGTATGTAGTTTTATATAAATGGAAATTGGTTCTCTGATGATAGTTCCAATTTCAAACAAGGCAAATCACTAGTAACATCCACTGTTTTATTTCAGCAGGGAAAGAATTTTATTCATGTATATTTCCTTTAGATCTCGATATTTTTGCCTTGAGACACTAACTTCAAAAAACTTTCAAAGGAATTGAACAGAGGTATGGGTAAATTAGGTTAGTCTTTTAATAACTGGGACATGACGACTTTTCTAAATATGAAAGTTTTTTAAAATGATTTTTTTAATGAAAAATATGGGGAGAAGTTTGAGGGAGAAACTATAGCAGAGCGGTATGAGTGTAAATTTTGTAGTCAGACAGAACTAAAATGGAATCTATTCTGAAACTGCTTAGTTTTGTGATCCTGTGTGAGCAAATTATTTTTCCTCTCTAAGCCTTAGTTTACTTTTCTGAAAATGAAAGTAATATTAATGCCTACCTCTCAAGTTATATGAAAGACAAATTAGATAATGTAAGTAAATTTGTTGAATAAAGTGTTTATAATGTTAGTAAGTTGTACTAAATATTAGTGATACTAAGTTATTAAATATTAGATATATAAAGTTAAACTTTCAGATATGATATTTCATTAAGGAAACAGTTTTAGAAAAATCAATTAGCAACTTAACCAAGAATAGAATGTTTTCCCAATTTTTAAAAGAATAAACATATAGGCCTTTTGGCTCTCGGAGAGCACCATGGCAGGGGGCAAAAACAAGTGCCTTCTGAAAGGTGGCAAAAAGGTTGCCAAGAAGAAAGTGGTTAATCCATTCTCTAGGAGAGATTGGTATGATGTGAAAGTAGCAGCTATGTTAAATATATGAAATACTGAATAAACAGTCAGGAAAACTCAAGGAATCAAAATTGCATCTGATGGCCTCGGTCATGTTTTAAAAGTGAGCTTTGCTAATCTGCAGAATAATGGAGTTTCATATAGAAAATCTAAGCTAAGTGCTGAGAACGTTTAGGGCAAAAACTGCCAATCAGCTTCCATGGTATGGATCGTCGCTGTGATAAACTGTGTTTCAAATGTTCCAAAAGTGGCAGGCCATGATTGAATCTCATGTTGATCTCAAGACTACCAGTGGTTGTTTGCTTCATCTATTCCGTTTTGGTTTTACTAAAAACCACAATAGTCAGATTTGGAACACCTCTTGTGTTAAGGAAGCACCAACAAGTTCACCAAATCCAGAAGATGGTTGGAATCATGACCTGAGAAGTGCAGACAAATAACTTGAAAAAAGCTGTCAATAAATTGATTCCAGATAGCACTGAGAAAGATAGAGAAAAGGCCTTGCCAATCATTTTATCCTCTCTATGATTACTTGTTAGAAAAGTAAAACTCCTAAGAAGCAACAGTTTGAAGTGGGTGAACTGATGGACCTTCATAGTAAAGTTAGTAGTTTGGGGATTAGTTGAATGCTAAAGTTGAATGAGATGATGGATATGAGCCACTAGTTCAAGAATCTGTTCAAAATTCAGATATTTAATGGTGACAAATAAAAAGTCTTATTTGTGATGTTTAAAAAAATAGAATAGGCAACTGTTGTCAACTAAAATCAATAGTGCATTCAGTAACAGTCCTTTCTGAGTAGCAGGTTCAAAGTTAACTTTCACTTTCTTCTTTGCTTCTCTATTTTGTAAAAAAGTTGCACATTGAACATTTATTCCTTTTGTTAAAAAAGAATATTTTTAAAAAATGAATTAAACATCTGTCTGCCCTGTGAACGTTAATTTTAAAAAAGACCAGGGAATTAGTATGCCATTTTGGATTCTTTTCTAGTCTCCAGTAGACAAAATAAATTTATGTATGAATGAATCAATAAATATTTAGTTATCAGTGTGTATACTTAGTTTTTTGGAGTCCATAGTTAGATGCATCCAGAAGTTGGATAAAATGTCACTCCCCGAGAATAAAACTAGTAAGACTCAACATAAACTGGATGAAATTAACCACTAATAGGGAATCTAGTCAGTGTGATTAGACTGCCTAAGAAACTATTAAAATAAATAGTGTATCCATGAAAACTACTATTGTAGTTGTTATTCAGTTTAAATTAGTACTTCAAAAGATATACGTTTGGTGTTGTGTTATTTATTGCTGGGTAACAATTTACCCCAAATCTTAGTGCCTTAAAGCAGCAAACATTTATCATCTCACAGCTTTTGAGGGTCAGGAATTTGGGTGCTCCTTAGTCGGGTGCCTCTGGCTCAAGGTCTCATGAGATTGCTGGGAGCATCTGCTTCCAAGGTCACTCATGTGGTTGATGGTAGGATTCAGTTCCTTGTGAGATGTTGGCTGAAGACCTCAGTTCCTCACTGGTTGTTAGCCAGAGGCCTCTCTATAGGGCAGACCACAAGATAGCAATTGTCTCTCCTCAGAGTGAGCAATAGAACAAGAGGGAGCTCTCAAGATGAAGCCACAGTCTTTTTGGAACCTAATCTCAGCCGTGACATCCCTTCTGCTGCATTGTATTCAGTAGAAGTGAGTGCACACCTACACAAAAGGGGAGGAGATCACAGGAGGGCATGAGTACTGTACTTTCATTAAGGAGATTATTGAACGTCATCTCAGAGCCTGCCTACCACAGGTATAAAACCATTCATTAAACTTCCTCTGCTTGCTCTGACGTCATCACCTAGCTATAATTCCAAATGTAATCTCACCTTATATGTCACTTGTTTGTAAGCAGAGAGAGTACACTGAATAACACACAGAAGTTCCTCGTCATTTATTAAATTAGTAAATATTTTTAAACACTTGAATTTTGTCACCTGCTGTCCTTGTGAGTTTGGTAAGTGTGATTCAGTCTTCCTAATGCTGATAAGTATTAATATCTAAACCTAAACTTGTGACCAGGCCCAGGACTGTAGTCCTGCTTTGAGAGGGCCCACCTGAGCTATCAGGAGGCCTCCTTCTCCAAAAGGAATGACAATATAAAACACCTACATGGGGGCTTCCCTGGTGGTCCAGTGGCTTAGACTCCATGCTCCTAATGCAGGGGGTCATTGTTCAATCCCTGGCCAGGAAACTAGATCCCACAATGCCACAACTATGAATTCACATGCCCCAATTAAAGATCCCACATGCTGCAATGAAGACATGGCACAACTAACTAACTAAATAAATATTAAAAACAAACGAAGAAAAATGCCTACATGGCCAGGCAAGTTAACTTGGGTTAAGTACCTTGGCCATAAGCAAACCTGTATGTAAGAAACATTTCTCCTTGGGGACTTCCTGGTGGTCCAGTGGTTAAGACTCTGTGCTCTCAATGCAGGGAAGACAGGTTCAATCCCTGATTGGGGAACTAAATCCCACATGCTGCAGCTAAAACCCAGTGCAGCCAAATAAAAAAAAAAGCATTTCTCCCAACATGGCATTGAATTCTACAGTGATAACTATTAAAACATGTATCTATTTATTTTAAGAACTGGGTAGCTTAATTTTTCAATCTAATATCTGCATTCAGCTTATGAAAGGATAATCTGATACATGTTCTCAAAATCCTTAATCACATCTTTTTATATAAGGTAATATTTACTCTTTTACTATGTAAGGTAATATTCACAGGTTCTAGTAATTGGAATATAGACACAGCTTTTTGAGGGCCATCATTCAGCCCATGATGGGGCCGTTGTCTGTAAAAAAAATTTTTAACTAATAGTAAAATTGACTAAATGTCAGTCTACTTTTTGTTATCACCCTGTGCACACAATTTTAAACAATGTCAATGATAAAATACTACCCGTGGAGGCAGACCATTTACAACAGCTTCCCCCACCCTCAGTGTGCCCATACTGCCCGTATTCTAGTATGAGCTCTTCAGCCTGCTATAACTTTTCAGGGACAAATTCTGCAAACAAACAATTTGGTGATTTATCAATAGCAAACCATGTCCCCACATCTTGATATGACCCCTCATCCTTCAGAAATCGACTTAAGTAAATTTACCCAAGGAAACTTTCTCTAAAGACTCTGTAGATTCAAAGTGCCATACCACCTCTCCCAGGCATTTCCTGTATCTGTTTGTTTCTTTCACAGCATTTGCCATACATTGTGGTTATTTTATTTGCAGGTTAATTTTCCCCATCTCCCTTACTTATTTTTAAAATCTAAGACTTTTCTGTCTTGTTCCCTGAGTTATGCCCAAAACCCAGCACAGAACCTGGCACGTGGTAAATGTTCAATATATGTGTATTTTCATTGCATTCCCAGCTTGTGTACTTCCTGCAAAGCACATTGGCTCAGTGTTGGACAACTCTTCTTTCTTCATCTCCTGTCCATTACTCAAAATGAAATAGCCACTTATTGTTTGGGACTGGTGACATAGAAAATTATTTACCTCTATAATTCAGAAACAGCTGCAGTGTCATGGATCTTAGCAGAATTGTTTCTACTGCTCCAAACTCCACCATGAACATGATTAGTAATGTTTTATTTTGAGAATTCACAGAGATATCATAAGACCAAATCACAATGTAAAATATAAATATGGCATTCACATTCTGAAGGGGACCTACGCATTTTGCCCAGGCGTGACACTAGAAATAACAAGACTCTAGTGTGCACCTCAAACTTAGCAAGTTCCGAGTATAAATCATCAGTTTCTTTTCCAAACCACGCATGTGTGAGTGCTAAGTTGCTTCAGTCATGTCCGACTCTTTGTGACCCTCTGGACTGTAGTCTGCCAGGCTCTGTCCATGGGATTCTCCAGGCAAGAATGCTGGAGTGGGTTGCCATGTCCTCCTCCAGGGGATCCTCCCGACCCAGGGATTGAACCTGCATCTCCTACGGCTCCTGCATTGCAGGCTGATCCTTTACTGCTGAGCCACTGGGGAAGTCTCTCCAAACCACATGCTCCTCTTAACTGCCTTCAACGTTTCTTTCAGTGGCATAGCTCTACACCTGGCTAGTTCTCCAGGCTCGATCTCTAGCTCTCCTTTCTTCTCCCTTTACTCTTTCTTCCTAGGAGATCTCACCCATCTCCAAGTCTAAAATCTTATCCCTACAGTGTTATTTCTAAAATATGTCCCTAATCCTCTACTCTGTGCTCCAGACTCTCAGCTGCCTTCTGATCCATCTTAGAAACATCACAGGCATTTCAAATTTATCACATGTGCATGCATGCTAAGTCACTTCAGTCGTGTCCGGCTCTTTGCGACCCCATGGACTGTGGCCCGCCAGGCTCCTCGGTCCATGGGATTCTCCAGGCAAGAATACTGGAGTGGGTTGCCATGCCCTTCTCCAGGGGGTTATCCCACATCTTTATCCATTCATCTGTCTGTAGTCATTTAGGTTGCTTCCGTGTCTCAACTGAGTGCAGCTATGAACATTGGGCTGCATGTACCTTTTCGAATTAGAGTTCTCTCCAGATATATACCCAAGAGTAGGACTGCAGGGTCATATCTCCAGCATTTATTGGTAGACTTCTTAATGATGGCCATTTTGACTGATGTGAGGTGGTGGTACCTCTTTGAAGTTTTGATTTACATTTCTCTAATAATTAGCAATGTTGAACATCTTTTCATGTGCCTATTTAGAGAAATGTCTATCTTTTTTTTTTTTTAGTTGTATGAACTGTTTGTGTATTTTGGAAATTAAACCTTGTTGGTCACATAATTTCCAAATATTTTCTCTCAGTCCATAGGTTGTCTTTTCATTTTGTTTATCGTTTCCTTTTCTGTGCAAAAGCTTGTAAGTTTAATTAGGTACCATTTGTTTATTTTTGCTTTTATTTCTATTGCCTTAGGAGATTGACCTAAGAAAATATTGGTATATGTCTGAATATTTTGTCTATGTTCTCTTCTAGGAGTTTCATGATACCATGTCTTATATTTAAGTCTTTAAGCAATTTTGAGTTTATTTTTACATATGGTGTGAGGGAGTGTTCAATTGCATTGTTTTACATGTGACTATCCAGCTTTCCCAACATTACTAGCTGAAGAGACTGTCATTTTTCTATGTATATTCTTGCCTTCTTTGTTGAAGATTGACTGTAATGTGGGTTTATTCCTGGGCTCTCTCTTCTGTTCCATTGATCCATATGTCTGTTTTTGTGCCAATACCACACTGTTTTGGTTCTTTGTTATCTTTGCACAGGGACCATGCTAATCTTCTCTGTATTATTCCAATTTTAGTATATGTGCTGCCAAAGCAAGCACAATACCACCCTGTTTTGATTTCTATAGCTTTGTAGTATTGTCTGAAGTCTGGGTGGGTTATGCCTCCAGTTCCATTCTTTTTCCTCAGGGTCACTTTGGCAATTGTGGGTCTTTACGGTTCACGGGGTCGCAAAGAGTCAGACACGACTGAGCGACTGAACTGATGGTTTTATATAAATTTTAGGATTATTTGTTCTAGTTCTGTGAAAAGTGTCATGGGTAATTTGATAGGGATTGCATTAAATCTGTAGATTGCTTTGGGTAGTATGACCATTTTAACATATTAATTCTTCCAATCCAAGAGCATAGGATATCTTTCCACTTGTTTGAATCATCTTCAATTTTCTTCATCAGTGTTTTATAGTTCTGAGCATATAAGTATTTCATCTTCTTGGTCAGGTTTATTGTTAAGTTTTTTTTGGGGGGGATGCAATTTTAAAAGAGATTACTTTTGTACTTTTCCTCCCTGATATTTCATTGTGAGTATAAAGAAATGCAGCCTTCCTAACACCATACACAAAGATAAACTCAAAATGGATTAAAGATCTAAATGTAAGACCAGAAACTATAAAACTCTTAGAGGAAAACATAGGCAGAACACTCAATGACATAAATCAAAGCAAGATCCTCTATGACCCACCTCCAAGAGTAATGAAAATAAAACCAAAAGTAAACAAGTGGGACCTGATTAAACTTAAAAGCTTTTGCACTGCAAAGGAAACTATAAGCAAGGTGAAAAGGCAACCTTCAGAATGGGATAAAATAATAGCAAATGAAACAACTGACAAAGGATTAATTTCCAAAATATACAAGCAGCTCTTACAACTCAATCCCAGGAAAACAAACAACTCAATCAAAAAGTGAGAAAAAGACCTAAACAGAAATTTCTCCAAAGACATACAGATGGCTAACAAACACATGAACAGATGCTTAACATCACTCATTATTAGAAACATGCAAATCAAAACTACAATGAGATATCACCTCACACCATTCACAATGGCCATCATCAAAAAGTCTACAAAAAATAAATGCTGGAGAGGGTGTGGATAAAAGGGAACGCTCTTGCATTGTTGGTGGGAATGTAAATTGATACAGCCACTATGGAAGACAGTACGGAGATTCCTTAAAAAATTAGGAATAAAACCACCATATGACCCAGCAATCCCACTCCTAGACATATATCCTGAGGAAACAAAAATTGAAAAAGACACATGTATCCCACTGTTCATTGCAGCACATTTACAATACCTAAAACATGGAAGCAACCTAGATGTCCATCGACAGATGAATGGATAAAGAAGTTGTGGTAAGGATACACAATGGAATATTACAACGGAATATGAGTCAGTTCTAATGAGGTGGATGAACCTGGAGCCTATTATACAGAGTGAAGTAAGTCAGAAAGAGGAAGATAAATATCGTATTCTAACACATACATACAGAATCTGGAAAAATGGTACTAAAGAATTTATGTACAGGACAGCAAGAAAAAGACACAGAAAATAGACTTATGGACTTGGGGAGAAGGGAGGAGAGGGTGAGATGTACGGAGAGAATAACATGGACATTTACTATACGTGAAATAGATAGCCAAAGGGAATTTGCTGTATGGCTCAGGAAACTCAAAGAGGGGCTCTGTATCAACCTAGACGGGTGGGATGGGGAAGGAGATGGGAGGGAGGTTCAAAAGGGAGGGGATATATGTATATTTATGGCTGATTCATGTTAAGGTTTGACAGAAAACAACCAAATTCTGTAAAGCAATTATCCTTCCATTAAAAAATAAATAAATTTTTAAAAAGAGAAATGCAGCCAATTTCTTATGTTAATCTTGTATCCTGCTACCGGGCTGAATTCGTTTATACATTCTAGTAGTTTTTGTCTGGAGTCTTTAGTAGTGTTCCCTCCTCATCAGTCTTTTGGAAGAGTTTGAGAAGGATCAGTATAAGTTCTTCTTTGTATGTTTGATAGAATTCCCTAGTGAAACCATCTGGTCATAGCCTTTTGTTTTTGCAGGGAGTTTTAAAATTACAGATTGTAAAAAATAAAATAAAATAAAATAAAATAAAATTACAGATTCTATTTCACTTCTAGTGATTGGTCTGTTCAAATATCTATTTCTTCATGATTCAGTTTTGGTGGCCTGTATGTTTCTAGAAACGTGTCCATTTCTTATAAATTGTCCAATTCTTCGGTATATAATTGCTCATCTCCTCTCCTACTCCTATTTGCATTTATTGTATCCTACATAGTTTCTTCATAGCACTTTATCCCACTTAATATATTTTGATTGATCTTCTCTACTAGATTTGAGGCAACGTGAGGGCAGGACTCCGGGAGTTGGTGATGGACTGGGAGGCCTGGCGTGCTGCGATTCATGGGGTCGCAAAGAGTCGGACACGACTGAGCGACTGAACTGAACTGAACTGAACTGAGGGCAGGAACTGTGTCTTGTTCACTAAGGTATATCTAGCCCTTAGTGTAGAGTCTGGCACACACCAGGTGATTAATCAGTTGTTGACTAAATTAAGGCACCTGATTCTGTCTTGGTCTATGTCATACAAGTATAATGTATTCGCACAATGTTGCTTAGGAGGGAAAAATTCTTATTCTTCCATTTCATGTCCATTATTTTAAAAAAAAAGTCACTTGCCTGAGACTAATGACATAGCCATTTATCTCCATAGTGCCAAAACAGCTGCAGTGTCATGGACCTTAATATAGACAATATTTTTTCCCACGATTAGGGAAATTTAATACTGAATCTTACAGGAGTTTCATAAAGAAATTGAGTCATAAAATACAGAAAGGATTCATAGTAGGAAGCGGTAGAACCTGAAAAGTTTGGCCCAGAGGCAGTAAGATATTTTCTTTAAGCTTCAGAAACCACCATACAGATGTTTCTTTTTGTGCTCTTCCAGGTCATCCCACAAAGATAGACAACATCTGCTGCCTGTGCTGGCCAGAAGTACAAAAGTTGTCTATTAAGGCATGATTCACCCACCCAGAAGCCTTCATTTCCGTGAAGAGGAGAAACAAACTAATTTCATATTAACCAGGCATAGATATTTGACCTAACTGAAAAATGGGTCCACATTTAACACCCTCTTGGATCTTACACGACATGACAGCGTGCAAAGCAGTGCGGCTTCCCGGCTGTACTTCAGAACTGCTTTGCATACCTGGGCTTCCCAGCAACCAGACCTCATTTGTTATGCCCCCAGCAGATACTCTTCAGGCTAGCTAGAAAGTGCTCAAAGCTATAATAGCATTCAAACAACAAAAAAGTCCTCAGATTTCCTTAGTTTCTATCTTTGAAGAGTTCAAACAGCTTCCACATTTATTTTTTTCTAGTACTTTCCCTGTCATGCTATGATGTAAGAAGGTCTGAGATTAGAGAACCTGGAGTTCAGATAGTTTATTCAAAGCCACAGTGAAATTGCGTACCACAGTCAGACTCCATTCCCCCGACCTCTCTAGGCCATGTAGTTTCCCAAGGGGTTTAAGACCCTTTATGAAAAAATTCAAAACTACATATAATTATCAGTCTTGAACATTTTTTTTAACCCTCTTAACACAGAGGAAAAAATATTACTTTGTCATTTTTAAATAAAAATGTCTTTGTGAGGACAGACTTCTAAATTGCCCCATTCTAAATTCACATAGAAAAGATCAAAGGAATAAAAATAGAGGGGAAGCCTTCCGTATGCCAGAAACTTGGAGGACTGTCTTCCAGTTAGAATGTAGGAAGGCTCAATTAGGAGGAATGGTCAGTTGAATATTCCACTTCTGTAAAATATATTATCACCCCAGTAGAATTCCATGAACAACCCCTTACTCAAGGTTGAAGGCTAGATGAAAGCAGATGGAGAGCAAGGCAGTGCATATACTCAAATCCGCTTCAGTCTCTGACAGAACCCTCAGCAATTCCTACTTAAATATTAATCAAAGCTGGACGCATATAGACCTCTCCATGTTAAGATAAGCAAATGGAAAAAACCCATAGGACTACGAAAATATGCTTCAGCTCAAAGGATGAGGTCTCCTTGAAAAATGAGAACAAAGGTGGTTGGTATAGACAACAGAGTCAGGAGTTCCAAACAACAAAAATGTAAGCATTTAAGTTCCCTGGACCCAAATTAGTGCCTAGCATAGAATAGTTACTGAGTAAATGGAGGGAATGCATTAGGAGTCTCAGAAGGAGGAAAGAGAATAGGAAGAGGAGCGACAATTAAATGATTCTCCCAAGACTTAAACCTGCTGGGAAAATGAATGAAACAAAATCAACACCTAGACCAGCCAGCTGACATTTTGAAATATTTCTGGGGTAAAGCAAAAAGCCTTCCAGAATTCAGGCTGGGAAAGGAGGAGGGAATTTGGAAGGGAGCAGATTATCTCCAAAGGTATTAAATTCAAACTGGCCTCAGAATTGTGCACCCTAAGACACAAATCAATAAAGCACATCCGACAGAATTCTGAGGGTAAATGTTTATTTTAGAATTCTACACTCAGCAAAGTTGTTATAAAATTGTGAAGGCCTCTTAAATAAGTATGTGTGTGTGTGTGTGTGTGTGTGCGCGTGCACTCAGTCATGGCCAATTCTTTCCTATCCCCTGGACTGTAGCCCGCCTGGCTCCTCTGTCCCTGGGATTTTCCCAGCAAGAATACTAGAGTGGGTTGCCATTTCCTCCTCCAGGGGATCTTCCCGACTCAGGATCAAACCTATGTTTCTGATGTCTCCTGTGCTTGCAGGAGGACTCTTTACCACTGAGTCATCTGGGAATAAGTACTAGGATACAAAGTGCTCAAAAATGACACTACCCAGTTACCTGCTCTGAAAGAAAAAACTTCTCAAACATGTACTACTGAATGAGAAGTCAGAATAAGGAAGAAGAGGGACTTCCCTGGCAGTCCAGTGGTTGAGACTCCGTATTTCCAATGCAGGTGTTGTGGCTTCGATCCTGGGTCAGGGAACTAAGATCTCACATTCCATGTGGTGCAGCCAAAAAAAGAACAAGGAGGAAGAAAGAGTCAGAGCATAAAAACTTCTGCATAAAAGAACTTTATTTAAATGTCTAAAATAACTCTTATAAGAGAAAGTACATAATGTAGGAAAGAAATTTCTTTTTCCAAGAGGGATCAGTTTAGTTCAGTTCAGTCGCTCAGTCGTGTTTGATTCTTTGCAACCCTATGAATCGCAGCTCACCAGGCCTCCCTGTCCATCACCAACTCCCAGAGTTCACTCAAACTCACATCCATCGAGTCGGTGATGCCATCCAGCCGTCTCATCCTCTGTCGTCCCCTTCTCCTCCTGCCCCCAATCCCTCCCAGCATCAGAGTCTTTTCCAATGAGTCAACTCTTCCCATGAGGTGGCCAGAGTACTGGAGTTTCAGCTTTAGCATCAGTCCTTCCAAAGAACACCCAGGGCTGATCTCCTTCAGAATGGACTGGTTGGATCTCCTTGCAGTCCAAGGGACTCTCAAGAGTCTTCTCCAACACCACAGTTCAAAAGCATCAATTCTTCGGCGCTCAGCTTTCTTCACAGTCCAACCCTCACATCCATACATAACCACTGGGAAAACCATAGCCTTGACTAGACGGACCTTTGTTGGCAAAGTAATGTCTCTGCTTTTGAATAGGCCATCTAGGTTTCTCATAACTTTCCTTCCAAGGAGTAAGCGTCTTTTAATTTCATGGCTGCAGTCACCATCTGCTGTGATTTTGGAGCCCAAAATAATAAAGTTTGACACTGTTTCCACAGTTTCCCCATCTATTTCCCATGAAGTGATGGGACCGGATGCCATGATCTTCGTTTTCTGAATCTTGAGCTTTAAGCCAACTTTTTCACTCTCCTCTTTCACTTTCATCAAGAGGCTTTTTAGTTCCTCTTCACTTTCTGCCATAAGGGTGGTGTCATCTGCATATCTGAGGTTATTGATATTTCTCCCAGCAATCTTGATTCCAGCTTGTGTTTCTTCCAGCCCAGCGTTTCTCATGATGTACTCTGCATAGAAGTTAAATAAGCAGGGTGACAATATACAGCCTTGACATACTCCTTTTCCTATTTGGAACCAGTCTGTTGTTCCATGTCCAGTTCTAACTGTTGCTTCCTGACCTGCATGTAGGTTTCTCAAGAGGCAGGTCATGTGGTCTGGTATTTCCATCTCTTTCAGAATTTTCCACAATTTGTTATGATCCACACAGTCAAAGGCTTTGGCATAGTCAATAAAGCAGAAATAGATGTTTTTCTGGAACTCTCTTGCTTTTTCCATGATCCAGCTGATGTTGGCAATTTGATCTCTGGTTCCTCTGCCTTTTCTAACACCAGTTTGAACATCTGAAGTTCACAGTTCATGTACTGATGAAGCCTGGCTTGCAGAATTTTGAGCATTACTTTACTAGCGTGTGAGATGAGTGCAATTGTGGAGTAGTTTGCAGTCTTTGGCATTGCCTTTCTTTGGGATTGGAATGAAAACTGACCTTTTCCAGTCCTGTGGCCACTGCTGACTTTTCCAAATTTGCTGGCATATTGAATGCAGCACTTTCACAGCATCATCTTTCAGGATTTGAAATAGCTCAACTGGAATGCCATCACCTCCACTAGCTTTGTTCATAGTGATGCTTTCTAAGGCCCACTTGACTTCACATTCCAGGATGTCTGGCTCTAGATGAGTGATCACACCATCGTGATTATCTGGGTCATGAAGATCTTTTTTGTACAGTTCTTCTGTGTTTTCTTGCCACCTCTTCTTAATATCTTCTGCTTCTGTTAGGTCCATACCATTTCTGTCCTTTATCGAGCCCATCTTTTCATGAAATGTTCCCTTGGTATCTCTAATTTTCTTGAAGAGATCTCTAGTCTTTCCCATTCTGTTGTTTTCCTCTATTTCTTTGCATTGATCACTGAAGAAGGCTTTCTTATCTCTTCTTGCTGTTCTTTGGAACTCTGCATTCAGATGCTTATATCTTTCCTTTTCTCCTTTGCTTTTTGCTTCTCTTCTTTTCACAGCTATTTGGAGGGCCTCCCCAGACAGCCATTTTGCTTTTTTGCATTTTTTTTCCATGGGGATGGTCTTGATCCCTCTCTCCTGTACAGTGTCACGAACCTCATTCCATAGTTCATCAGGCACTCTATCTATCAGATCTAGGCCCTTAAATCTATTTCTCACTTCCACTGTATAATCATAAGGGATTTGATTTAGGTCATACCTGAATGGTCTAGCGGTTTTCCCTACTTTCTTCAATTTAAGTCTGAATTTGGCAATAAGGAGTTCATGATCTGAGCCACAGTCAGCTCCTGGTCTTGTTTTTGTTGACTGTATAGAGCCTCTCCTTCTTTGGCTGCAAAGAATATAATCAATCTGATTTTGGTGTTGACCGTCTGGTGATGTCCATGTGTCGAGTCTTGTCTTGTGTCGTTGGAAGAGGGTGTTTGCTATGACCAGTGCATTTTCTTGGCAAAACTCTATTAGTCTTTGCCCTGCTTCATTCCGCATTCCAAGGCCAAATTTGCCTGTTACTCCAGGTGTTTCTTGACTTCCTACTTTTGCATTCCAGTCCCCTATAATGAAAAGGACATCTTTTTTGTGTGTTAGTTCTAAAAGGTCTTGTAGGTCTTCATAGAACCGTTCAACTTCAGTTTCTTCAGCGTTACTGGTTGGGGCATAGACTTGGATAACTGTGATATTGAATGGTTTGCCTTGCAGACGAACAGAGATCATTCTGTCGTTTTTGAGATTGCATCCAAGTACTGCATTTCGGACTCTTTTGTTGACCATGATGGCTACTCCATTTCTTCTGAGGGATTCCGTAGATATAATGGTCATCTGAATTAAATTCACCCATTCCAGTCCATTTTAGTTCTCTGATTCCTAGAATGTCGACGTTCACCCTTGCCATCTCTTGTTTGACCACTTCCAATTTGCCTTGATTCATGGACCTGACATTCCAGGTTCCTATGCAATATTGCTCTTTACAGCATTGGACCTTGCTTCTATCACCAGTCATATCCGCAGCTGGGTATTGTTTTTGCTTTGGCTCCATCCCTTCATTCTTTCTGGAGTTATTTCTCCACTGATCGCCAGTAGCATATTGGGCACCGAATGACCTGGGGAGTTCCTTTTCAGTATCCTATCATTTTGCCTTTTCATAGTGTTCATGGGGTTCTTAAGGCAAGAATACTGAAGTGGCTTGCCATTCCCTTCTCCAGTGGACCACATTCTGTCTGTAAGAGAAACCCAAGTAAGATGGTACGTGTTGTAAGAGGGCATCAGAGGGCAGACACACTGAAACCATACTCACAGAAAACTGGTGCTATGTAAGTCTGAAAAAAAAAAGTGCCCAGGACAGCTGGAAGGTTCAAAATCTCATCAGTCAGGAACATTTCTGCTGAAGCCCAATTGTAGCATTTAAGCGTGCAGACTGTCTTGGTTAATTCACGGTTGTGTTGGGGAGAAACTTGGAGAGTTGCTATGTCCATCCTTTCCTCCTCAGTGTCCTTTTCTCTGCCAGTTTTTTCTTCTTGTCCTTGTCAGGCAGCAAGTGGCATGCCTGGGCGTCAGGCACAGATGGAACTGGGGCTCTTGCTGAGGGCCAGAAATAGTTATGCAAATATCTGGCTGCTGGGGCTTTATATTCTCCCCTTTCCCTTCCTTTTCCTCCCCCTTACTTCTATTCCTTCCTCAAAGCTTGTGATTTCAGGGATCCAGACTGGAGCTCCTGGGGTCTTCTCCCTTCCTAGAGGCACACTCCTGGTGGGAGAGAGAATTCTCCCCTAGTGCCTGGAGGCTGCAGCCCAGGACCCCAACCTGAGGTCACACAGGCCCTTGGCCATCTACCTCACCCACTTGGTGCTGGGGGCCTTTACGGGGTTGGTCTTCCTGCTGGGGCAATCCCCTCTGTTTGGGGTGGATGTTCCATGCTTGTTTCACGGCTGCTCCTACCCCGCCCTCTTGTACTAAAAAAGATGATCCTTCTGAATTGGGGGTGAGAGTGGGCTGCTTCCTCCTGAACCTGGTGGAGCTGCAGTTCTTCCCCTGCCAGCAGAGTCTTTCCCTGCCAGCACCTCCTTGCGGCCTGCATCGGGTGCTCCCACTTCTGGGCCGGCCTGCTCATCCTCCCCTGCTCCCTTCTAACAAGACAGCCCTGGGTTCCAGGAGCCCTCCTGCATGGAGGTATAGTAGCTGGCGAAGTGTAGACCCCAGCATGGCGTGCTTCAGGCTCACTGGGCAAAAAACCCTGCACTGGCCATCACTCTCCTGCCTGATCCTTGAAGTTGGGGAATGTGGCATGGGAGTGGGAAACCCTACTTCCTCCCGAAAGCATTACCTCAACAGGTGTAAGATAGCAAAGTGATTAAGAGCAAGGTTTCTGGATCCGGACTGCCTGATTTCAAATCCCAGCTCTGCCAGGTACCAGCTGGATAGCTTTGGACAAGTTGCTTAACCTCTCTGTGCCTCAGTTCTTTCACTTGAAAAATAAAAGGGGGGATAAAAATGAACCCTACCTCCTAAGAACACTGTGAAGATGAGTTTATAAATGTAAAGTACTTGTCAATAGTAGCTGATTGCAATAAACATTAGCCACTGTATTTTTTTCTTTTAATATTTATTTATTTAGCTACACTGGGTCTTAGTTGCAGCTTGCAGGATCTCTGATTTTCACTGTGGCATGTGAGATCTAGTTCCCTGACCAGGGATTGAATCCGGGCCCCCTGTTTTGGGAGCTCGGAGTGTTAGCCACTGGACCAGCAGGGCAGTCCCTATCCATTGTGTTAAACTTAGCTCTCTGGAGAGTTACTTTTGCCTTGCTGTCTCATACACCCAGAACTATGAAATCAACTACTAATTCCTCCCTCACTTGCTCCTATGGCTATCGTTAGCTGAGTCCCCACACAGACCCTCCTTCCCAATCTCTCCTGTTCTGTCCCCCTCCTTCCAGTCCCCCCCATCACCTCCCTGGCTCAGACCTGCCTTCACTGCCATTGCTGAACCTGCCCAGCACCTTCCTGCCTGAACAGTCCCCTCCCTCCCTTCCAACCAGCACTTGCCTCCTGGTCAGCGCTCCAGCTGAATTAACCACTTGAAGCTCCTCAGCCTGGCATCCAGCATCTTCTATGAGTCAGCCCCAACCTCACTCGCTATCCACTCTTTCCCATTCCAGCCACGCTAGGGGCCGTGCCTGGACTTCCTTCCCACCCTTTGCTCCAGTCCCTCCTGGGGAGCTCTGCCCTGGTCAGCTTTAGGACCGAACTAACTGGGTTCCAGCTCTGTTTTGCCACTCACTGGCTGTGTGATCTAGGATAAGCAGCTGGGGTTTGGGGGCTCAGTTTCCATCTGTATAAAAAGAGACTGACAGGGACTTCCCCGGTGGCCCAGTGGTTAAGGCTTCACCTTCCAATGCTGGGGGTGTGGATTCGATCCCTGGTCCGGGAGCTAAGATCCTACATGCCTCTTGGCCAAAAAAACAAAGCATAAAACAGAAACAATAGTATAACAAATTCAATAAAGACTTTAAAAAGAGGTCCACATCAAAAAAAAAAAATCTTAAAAGAAAGAGAGACTAATAATACCTACTTCACAGAGTTGTTGTGAGGATTGAACAAGATAATGTAAATAAAGTGCCAGGTGCACAGTGCTCCTTAGCAAGCAGTGCTCTTACCATCTAAATCCTGTGATAGGCTCGGATCCTGGCCTCTGTCTGTGAAGCCTTCCTTGACTCCTCCTCTGCTCTGTTTCTCCTCTGAGCCTCCATGACAATTCCATTCGACAATTAGTTACACACTGCTGTGACTCCCCTTGACCGTGGCCTTCAGTGGTTATTTCCATCCATCCTGCTGTGTGACTTTGCGTGTATCTCTGATGTCTCTGCATCTCAGTCGCAGGAGGGGGAGAGGTGCTGTGCTTTGTGGAAAGAAGACACACAGTCCTGCTCTTAACAGTGCTCTGCATGGAATAGTGGCTTGATGCATCTATCCTGATTTATCCTGGTATTGTTAGGCCAGAATTAGGAGTGGCCAAACAGGGCTTCGTCTGAAGCATGTCAGAAAACCACAGGAGATGGTATTCCTCTGTCTCCTTCCACAACTTGGGGCAATTTTTAACAATCATTTAACAGCTATGAAAGTTCTTTCCAAGGTCTAATTAGAGTCCTGCTTGCTGCAGTGGAAGCTATTCTCCTTGGGCCTCAGGCAGTTGGTGTCTAGGGTCCCGAGTAGCAGTGAGCTAGTGCTTTTTGTTGTTGTTCAGTCACTCAGTTGTGTCCAACTCTTTGTGACCCCATGGACTGCAGCATGCCAGGCTTCCCTGTCCTTCACTATCTTCTGGAGTTTGTTCAAACTCATGTCCGTTGAATGGATGATGCCATCCAACCATCTCATCCTCTATTGCCCCCTTCTCCTCCTGCCTTCAATCTGTCCCAGCATCAGGGTCTTTTCCAGCGAGTCTGTTCTTTGCATCAGGTGGCCAAAGTATTGGAGCTTCAGCTTCAGCATCAGTCCTTCCAGTGAATATTCAGGGTTGATTTCCTTTTGTATTTACTGACTTGATCTCCTTGCTGACCAAGGGATTCTCAAGAGTCTTCTCCAGCACCAAAACTCAGAAGCATCAAATCTTCTGCACTCAGCCTTCTTCATGGTCCAACTGTCATAACCGCACATGACTGCTGGAAAAACTGTAGCTTTGGCTAGGTGGACCTTTGTCGGCAAAGTGAGGTCTCTGATTTTTGGACCTCCATGGACAACAATGAAAGGCAAAAAGTGCCTTTGGGTTATGTTAGTAAGCTTGGACACTGTTCCTTGGGCCATGGGTTAGCAAAGTGTAGTCCTTGGGCCAAATTTGGTCCACATCTTTTTCTTTGGCTGCACTGGGTCTTCATTGCTGCACTCAGGTTTTCTCTAGTTGTGGCAAGCAGGGGCTGCTCTCTAGTTGTGGTGCACAGGCTTCTCATTGGAGTGGCTTCTCTTGTCGCAGAGCATGGGCTCTAGGGCACTCAGACTTCACTAGCTGTGCCTCACAGGCTCTAAAGTTTGGGCTTTGTAATTGTGGTACAAGGACTTAGTTGCCCAAGGCATGTGGAATTTTCCCAGACCAGGGATCGAACCAATGTCCCCTGCATTACCAGAAGGATTCTTAACTATTGGACCACCAGGGAAGTCCCCACCATCTGTTTTTATAAATAAACTGTTTTGGGGACATAACCATGATCATTGGTTTCTATATTGTCTACAGCTGCTTTTGTGCTGCACTCATAGACATGACTAGTTGAGACATGTGAAAAGCATAAAATATTTACTATCAGACACTTTACAAAAAAGTTTGCTGATCCTGGTACTAGGCCATCAGAAGCCTTTGAAGAATTCCAAGCCAGGGAGTGACATGATCGAGTTGGTGTTTTAGGAACATGACTGGAAGATGTGTCAGGGGATGAGGAGGGAGCAGGTGGCTGTGAGGAGATTGTTGCAATTGTCTGGTCAAGAACTGACGAGGCCTGAACTGAGGCAGTGCAGTGGGGATGGATAAACGATGCAGGCTGGAGAGATACTTAAGGAGAAAAACCAATAGGACATGGGGTCTGGGAAGGAGGGGATGGAGAGAGAGGGAGGAGGCAGGGAGAGTGGATTTCTGGCTTTACTGACTGAGGGTTAGAGTCATCAACCAAAAGGAAGAAGTCCGCGAGGAAGGCTTGCACACTTGGCTTTGGATACAGTTTACTTGGGGTATTTTCAAGAGATGGGGAGAGTACCAAGCCCTCTACTGTTATGTCTGCCATGGAGATTTGCGAGTTATTCATGGCTTGGAAGGTATTTGGGGGTCCTGGGAATGAACAAGATCTCCTAAGGAGGGGGTGCAAGATCCAAAGAACAGAACACAAGGAAGAAATCCTAGGAAGCACCAACACTGAGAGGCAAACAGAAGTGTGTCCAGCAAAGAGATTCAGAAGGAGAGATTCTAGAGGCCAAGTTGAGAAGAAAAGGCAGGTCAAACAGGCAGTAGTGAGCAAGCCTGAGAGGCAGTCCCTAGATTAGCAATTGGTAGGTCATGGTTTGGGTGACTAACTTGTCCCATTTTGCCTGGAACTTTCTGTTTTGACACTGAAAAATCCCATATCTCCAGGGAACCCTCAGTGTTGGCATTAACAGTTTGTTGCTCTACTACTGACATCACCAAGAATGATGTCAAGAAAAGTTTAGCTTGCAAAGTACCCCACCAGGACTTTCTTGGTGGTTCGGTGGTTAAGACTCCACGCTCCCAATGTAGGTGGTCTGGGTTCGATCCCTGGTCAGGGAACTAGATCCCACATGTTGAAACTGAAAGATCCCGCCTGCTACAATGAAGATTGACAATCCCACATGCTGCAGCTAACACCTGGTGCCCCCAAATGAATAAATTTTAAAAATATTTTTAAAAAGTAACTAACTTCCAGAGACATTATTTTCACATTGAGCTGATAAACCTATATCCTAGTTGGATCCTCTTTGAGTCACTGCTAGCATGATAAAAACATGAAGCCCTCACTTGGTACAGCACTTGACCATTACATAACTTTATTCCATCTTTACAACAACCCTGTGAGGTAGGAGTTCATAGCCCTAATTTTATTGGAATGGAAGCTGAGCGGTTAAGCTCTCATGGCAAAATAGGCTCAGTTTCAAGCCTCATAACTCCAGAAGCCCATGTTCTGGCTGCCTCCATGACTCTGCTTGTAGATGCCTATAATCTAGGACACTGGGCTGGAGGCTGGTGAGACTGTGGATCCCATGAAATTTTGGGGAGCATGGAATGAACCCTATAACTATGTGCAGATCAATACAGAAGGAGTAAGGCTGCAGGTTCAAACAAAAGTAGACATATAAACTGAGGCCATCAAAGTTGTTTAAGGGGGCCCATATTCTATGCAATAGCTGGGTTCGCTCTCTCTCTCTCTTTTTTTTTTTTTTTTACTGTACTTGAGTGGCTTGTAGGGTCTTAGTTCGACCACCAGGGTTTGAACCCAGGCCCCAGTAATGAAAGCTCCAAATCCTAACCATTGGACTGCCCAGGGAACTCCCAATAGCTAGGCTCTTTTAAATATTGTTTTATTGTAGTAAAATATGCATAACATAGGGCTTTTGAAATCACGGCAGATGGTGATTGCAGCCATGAAATTAAAAGACGCTTACTCTTTGGAAGGTTATGATCAACCTAGACAGCATATTGAAAAGCAGAGACATTACTTTGCCAACAAAGTACTGTCTGGTCAAGGCTATGGTTTTTCCAGTGGTCAGGTATGGATGTGAGAGTTGGAGCGTGAAGAAAGATGAACGCCGAAGAATTGATGCTTTTGAACTGTGGTGTTGGAGAAGACTCATGAGAGTCCCTTGGACTGCAAGGAGATCCAACCAGTCCATTCTAAAGGAGATCAGCCCTGGGATTTCTTTGGAAGGAATGATGCTAAAGCTGAAACTCCAGTACTTTGGCCACCTCATGAGAAGAGTTAACTCATTGGAAAAGACTCTGATGCTGGGAGGGATTGGGGGCAGGAGGAGAAGGGGACAACAGAGGATGAGATGGCTGGATGACATCACCGACTTGATGGACATGAGTGTGAGTGAACTCCAGGAGATGGTGAAGGACAGGGAGGCCTGGTGTGCTGTGATTCATGGGGTCGCAAAGAGTCGGACACAACTGAGCGGCTGAACTGAACTGAACTGAACTGAGGGCTTTTCTGATAGCTTACTTGGTAAAGAATCCACCTGCAATGCGGGAAACCTGGGTTCAATCCCTGGTCTTGGGATGATTGGTCAGGGTTGGGATGATCCCCTGGAAAAGGGAAAGGCTACCCACTCCAGTATTCTGGCCTAGAGGATTCCATGGTCTGTATAGTCCATGGGGTCACAAAGAGTCGGACTCGACTGAGCAACTTTCACTCACTCATGCATAACATAACATTTACCATTTTTATCATTAAGTGTATAATTCAGCATCATTAATTACTTTCACAATGTTGTACAACCATCACCGCTATTCATTTCCATTACTTTTTCATCATCCCCAACAGAAACTCTGTACCCATTAAACAATGACTCCCCATTTCCTCCTCCCCTAGACTCTGGTAACCTCTATTCTACTTTCTGCCTCTATGAATTTGCACATTCTAGGTACCTTATGTGAGTGGACTCATATAGCATTTGTACTTCTGTATACGGCTTCTTTCGTTTAGCCTAATATCCTTAAGGCTCAATCATGTTGCAGCCTGTGTCAGAATTTTTCCTTCTTTTTTATGGCTGAGTGATATTCCATTGTATAAATGCCACATTTTCTTTATCCATACATCTGTTGAGGGATGAGCTTTTTTCATATTCTTATACTTCTAATAAAGTTAATCATATATTTCTAATGTTTTTAAGTGTCATTTGAGAGACAAGGATACTATATGCCTGCTAAAAAAAGAAGACCATGCCACCTATGAAGTATTTGTCCCCTCAAAATAAAACTCAAATCTGCTGTAGCCTCGAGATTTGCCAATATACAGGAAATACAAAGGCCTGAGTATCATATTAAACTACCCTATGGGGATGCCATCAACAAAATCCAGACAGGAAAATCTATAGGATAAATGACCTCGTTTCTTCTACAGATAAGTTGCAAGGGGAAAAAATATAGAGATAGAAGAGATAAAAAAGGTATAAAAGATACTTAACAGTCTTGTCCTCTGAATATGCTCGCTCCTCTAATTTTGTAATAATTTGGGCAGGCTAAGCATGTGCTACACTGAGACCATGTTTGTGTCTCCAGACCTAGTTCTTGCCTTAGTTCTGGTTTTATAAATGCTGGTAGTAAATCAAGCCTGACTTATATAATGCATCTTATGTGGGAAATGTCTGTGACTCCAGGTATCTGACCAAACGTGAGAAATTACAGTATAACTAGTATAATAATGGGCTTTCCAGGTGGCGTAGTAGTAAAGAATCTGCCTGTCAATGCAGGAGACACAGGAGATGTGGGTTTGATCCTTGGGTTGGAAGATCCCCTGGAGGAGGAAAGGGCAATCCATTTCAGTATTCTTGCTGAAATAATCCCAGGGACAGAAAAGCCTGGTTGCAAAGAGTCAGACAGGACTGAGCAATTGAGCATGCATGCAGCGTAACATTTGAAGATAAGCATTGCTAATTTGATGATTACTTGTAGCCATTAAATGAATTGGGCTTCCCTGATGGCTCAGACAGTAAAGAATCTGCCTGCAATGTGGGAGATCTGGGTTCAATCCCTGGGTTGGGAAGATCCCCTGGAGGAGGGCATGGCAACCCACTCCAGTATTCTTGCCTGGAGAATCCCATGGTAAGAGGAGCCTGGCAGGCTACAGCC